>NW_026694927.1:0-137500 GCF_021218885.2 Marmota monax
ACTGAGCATGAAACATTAGCTGGAAAAATATAAATATGAAACTGGTCATGGTAACAAACATATTTAATCCCAGTGGCTTAGGAGAATGAGGCAGGAGGATCACAAGTTCAAAGCCAGCTTCAGCAACTTCGTGGTGCCCTAAGAACCTTAGTGAGACTCTGACTCAAAATACAAAGTAAAAAGGTCTGAGGAGGTTTCTCAGTGGCTAAGCACCACTGAGTTCAATCCCTGGTACCAAACGAAAATAAAGATGCAAATATAAGCTAGACTTTCAGCAATAGGAGTTGGCAAGGCTAAATTTCAGAGTGTGCATCTGCCAAACAACCTCTGAGCAAAGGAAGTATGTCAAGGTGAGTGCACATTTTGCATTGCTCTTCTCAGTGAGGCATTAACAGATTTGTAAGTAGTTTCATGACGAAGAAGTTAATAAGTTAAGCAAAATGAAGGTAAGTACAGAACTTTTAGAAATTTCATGGGTTAGATTTAGCAAATTTAGCAGAAATTATAATCCAAAATCTGCCAAGGAAGAAGGCATTTGGCAAACACTCCAAGTTTCCACTTAGGACTCTGGAATTGCTAATGTTTTGGAGGAAGGAAGACCTGAACATAGATCTACCTTAAGAAAAGACTTGAATCCAGCTTGATACAAGTTCATTATAAAACTCAATTAAGGTAATAGATCATGTCAGAAAGTAACTGAAATTCCTTCCTAGTAGGAAAGAACAATGTCCAGAGTTGTTAAAGATCTCTACTAGACTTCATAAAAAAGGCTTCTCAATATACCAATGAATATCAGCTAATCAAATTAAAAAAGACCAAATGACCAAAACCAAAGTGGGGAAAAGAAACCCTAGAGACAGACACAAAGTTGATCCAGGTAATGGAGTTCCTATGCTAGACTTTAAATAACTATGGTTGATACACACTTAAAAGACAAAAGTATTTAAATTGAACTTGAGAACAGAATCTTTCTTAAAACATAGCATGGAAATTAAAAATACTAAAAATATTATACACAAATTACAACAACAAAAAAAATTATTTTAAAGAATGTTAGACCTTGTGGATGAAAGGAAGTAACAGGTGAAACAAGCCAGTAGAAAAATTTCTAATTGATGCACTAAAGGTCATAGTAAATGGGAAATATATAAAATGCCTAAAAGACATAAGATAATAAAAATATCTAAGTGTAGGCTCATTAGCAGAGAGAGATGGAGTGGGGAGAAGGATTTGAAGATACTGGTTAAAAATTTCTAAGGGTGATGAAAATTGTAAAGTCACAGATGTAAGTCTCTGTAGAAACTAAGTATAATACAAAGAAAAGCATCACTGGACACAACATAAGAAGACTTTTTAAAACTAAATATAGGGAAAAATATCATCAGAAACAGCCAAGGGAAAAAAAAGAAAAAGAAAAAAACATCTACATTGTACTGCTAAAAAAGCAATAACTGACAGTTCTCCTTTCAAGAGAAACAATGGGAGCCAGAAAAGAATCAAATGACATTCATAAAGTGTTAAAAAGAAAATAACTGTCAACCTAGAAATCTGTATTCAGCAAACTCGGGTATGGAAATAAAGAGGATTTGAGATTTAAAAAAAAAGAAATAGAATTTCATTTTAATAGGTCAACACTAAAAAATATCTAGAGGAGATTTTGAGTCAGAAGTAAAGTAATTATGACAGCAAAACCAAAATTGCAGGTAATATTGAACACGAATAGAAAACACATCCTTGTCTACCATAATCATGATGACAGCAGAGAGCCCTGTAACATGGCCTCAGCCCAATTCCGTTCTTCCCTCTTCCTTGTCTCTAACTCTCAAAGAGTAACTAGGATGTACAGGGAATGCAGCAACCTGAAATGTGAAGGACTGGCTGGGAGAGAGCCCCATCCCCACCAAGAATCCAGTGTGTCCTTCAATGTATAATCCTAACAAGTCAAGCAGACCTTGAATACAAAAACCAGAGCAGGCTGCCTTCAAGAGTTCCTTAGCTGATTTACAAGTAGGGCAGGTGCAGGTGAGACTAACCACCCCAGGAGGCTTTCCCCAGCCTTAACAGACCAGCTCATAGAGAGGCCTTGACTTCCATTTTTGCCTGGCCAGTGTCATGTAACTTGCTCTGTGTATGGGTTTTCTGACTTATCAGTCTCAGACAAGTTGGAAGCCAGTGAACCAGTGCTCCATGATAACCAGGACAACAATGTTGAATTTAGCTATTTAAAATTTAGAACTATGACATTCATTTACACTTCAGTATTAAAAGAAGGCAAATTACACAGGAAGTTGTAAATGTACTGAATTATATTGGATTGTATCAAACCATGTTATAATCTCTTAGGTAACCATTGAAGATGAACAAAAGAGTGTATTTCAAAAATCAAATAAAGGACAAAAATGGAATGATTAACAACAACAACCTGTATTGATTTGAAAGTAAGAAAGGAAAGGAATAAATTACACAGCAGTAAGGAATATAGCAGCAAATTTTTAAACAATGGGCTTAAACCAAAATATAGCAGCATTTTGCTTACTAAAGGTCAAAATATTTCCAATTATTTAGCAGTTCCTACCAAAGTGAACACAACCATATTCACTTTGAATTAGTAATTACATGAACTAGTATTTATAGTCCTAGCTATATTGCCCACAGAAGTGCATATGTACCCATCTCAAAATTCAAATGAAAACCTTTATAAAAGTATTATGTGCAACAGTTAAAAACTGGAAAAAAAATCCAAATGTCCATCAATAGTAAAAATAGATATGTTGTATAATAGCTGTTGAATTAATTACTATGTAACAAAGAAATTTAAATCACTATTATAGGGGCCACATAATTGTATTTCATCAACAAAATTCTAAGAGAAAAGAAGCCAGACATAAAAGTGTATATAATTCATGATTTAAACTAAAGTTTTAAAAGAGTCAAAACTAATAGATGGGTTTAAACTGATGATATTGGTTAACACTGGAGATTAAGGAGGTATTAACTGAAAAAGGTTTCATGAGATTTCTTGGTGCTGACAATGTTCTATATTTTTGGTCAGAGTAGTAGTAGCCTTATTGTTACATGGCAAAAATCTATTGCCTTATATATTTATGCTTTATGTACTATTCTAAATGCAATTGTGATTTAATAAATTCAATTGTAAGGTAAATAGGTAATAAGACGCTCTCTATGTAAAATGAATTTTAACATATAGGAATTGTGAAATTAAAGAAAATGAGTGATGAAAGATTTTATCCCATATGCAAATTTTCTTATTAATAAAGTATTATTTTCTTACTTGTGATCAAAAATTTTTAAAGACATTTTTCTAAGATAGCCTTAACCAAGAAAAATGGATGTGTAAATAGCTCATTTCATTTATTAGTTTAGTAAATACTATCTCTTTTGTGTGTAACTCTAGCTGCTTCAAAGAATAGAAAAAACATAAGGGGTGCAGTAACACTGCCTTGTGAAAAGGTCATGAGAGGAAAAAATGTGTTTCTAAATTAATTTTCATTCTAGTCTAGCTTATCAAGCATCTGCTCCAAAGATGACACATTTTATTAGTCTAGGACATTATACCCCAAATGATCAACACATTCATTTTAGTTGTTCTCTAGTTATAAAATCACTTTTAGAGATTTGCAAAAAAGGAAAAAGAAAAAAATGTAAAATTCAAATTTTATTTTATATTCTTTAAATATATTTTATTAGAACAAATCTATCATGATTCATCCTGTTAATGATTTTTGAGAAGAACAAATAAAAACAAAAATGTGTGGTTTAGAGCCAACCCGACAGGACAAATATTCTAGAACACTCTTTATGAGCTTCTTCACCAGATTTTATCTCAAACTTCAGGGTTTGGTGCATTTAAGTCCAAAACTAACACCTGGATGACTATTTGATGGCAGCCTGCAGGCTCTCTCAAGATGAGCTGGAGGAGGTGAGGCTGTACTTCCAGTGCACCACCTTTTACAGCATGTTATAATTCAAACCATCTCAGGGAAACATTAAGTCACTTGTTCCACTGTTGGTAAAGAGAAAAGGTGTATGCCTTCTGTCTCTTAACAAAACCCTTCCTAAATTTCAAGATTACCTTTTAGCTTTTACTGAGTCTAAAAGTGCTGCTAAGTCTACTATTAAATCCCCCAAATCATATACAGTTACTCTTTATGGAGCCAGAAAAGCACTATGGGTTTGTAGAGAGAAAATGTGCTGCTCTGAAATCTAAAATCTACTAGAAATGACTCAAAATTCTTAACAAATGATTCCTGAAGTGAATTGAAATCTGGAAATAGATATTTTTTAAACTTTGAGGGTTAATTTGGAAAAGCATCTGTTTTTCTCAGAAAAGTTGACACTCTCACATTGCAATAGCCGATACATTTCATATCTGCAGTTCCTAGCATCCTGTTTCCAAAAAATCAGTTGAGCAGTGTTGGTTGAAGGCCTTGTCAGTGCTGCATTCAGGTTGTTGGGTCATTCAAGGAGCTTACAAATGTAAAAATAAAATAAAATAAAAGCATTGAGGAACAATAAGATTTATTATATTCAATATAGAAACAAATGGAAAGCAAAGGACAATAAGAAAAATTTATTTAAGGAATACTCTAGGCAAGATAAAGAACATAACTACATACCCAAATATGAAACAAAAACAAAAGCAAACTCCTGTTATGTTTGGGAGATAATGAGGTAATATCCCATGGGAGTGGAAGTTATATGTGTGGGACATACACTGTAAGTACTATGAAAACATTAAAAGGAGGAAGATTTATGAAATCTAAAGAGAAGCCAGTATATAATGAAAGCATTCATGTGCAGGAGATGGCAAGCCCTGAATGCCAGAACAAGTATTACGAACTCACCACAGACTTATTCCTTTGGACAAGTCTGTTGGCAAAGCATTAAACAGATTAAAAAGAGATAGAAAATGTCTGAATTAGATGAGCTAGGTAGAACACTTGCAGTTTACAAGACACGGGTTCTAGAATACTGTTAATAGCTGTAAAGAAGATAGTTCTGCTGAAATTTCATGACAAACTGTGTCTAATAGATCAAAGTACAGATTCTACCTATACATACATATGTGTGTGTGTGTGTGTGTGTGTGTGTGTGAGAGAGAGAGAGAGAGAGAGAGAGAGGGAGGAAATTTCAAGGAAAATAGAGAAAGTCTAAAAGTCTTAATTCTGGGTCACTTAAGATAAACTTATTTAAAATGAGCTATTTCAAAGGCCACATTTTTAGCATTTTCTCACAAAGGAATAATATATAGTAGCAAATAATATTTATGAGGCTCTTGTCATGTGCCAATCACTGTGCTAAGCATTTAAATAATTCATTTGATTTATCCCTCACAAAATTTCTCCCATTTATAATTTATAATTATTCCTATGTCATTATAAAACAGCAAAAAATCATAAACCTACCATGATCATTATGTTACTGAGTGACAAAACATAAAGTAACACAACCAGTTCTGTTTGTTAACAAAGTTCTGATAGTATCTGTACACTACACTGCAACCATATTTTGTAGTACTCTTTGCTTGTACAGTTGAAAGATCACATGACAGGAGTTAGGATATCTGGTTTTTAAACTTTGATTTGTCAATAAATGCTTCTATGAACTTGGGCAAGTAAATTAATCTTGATGGCTTACAATGTTCTCATATATAAAATGAGGAGATTGTATGTATAACTATCTGAACATAAACCAATCAAAATCAAAACTATTCTAGAGGATCCCCCACCTACAAGTATGGGAGTCAAAGCCCAGGCCCCAGCCCAGGACTGCCCTGATGACCAGAAGACACATGCCAGGACACAGGCCTATCCCACCTCCATTTTGGGACAGTGCAGCCATCACCATGGCCCTCCCCAGAAAGTGCCCTCCACCTTGGGACAACAGATACAGCACCTACAGGCAGCTGTATCTCCAAATAGGCAGCTGACTCTTTCAGCCCCATCTCTGAAAGTGGTTGCATCCATCTTGGAACATCCCCACTGGTATCTTGAGTAACATCCATTATTGCCACCCCCACCTTTAGTTGTAGTAGCATTTATCTTATGATACCGGCCAGGGTCTAGAAGCCCAACACCAAGGTGATGTATAGGTAATTTATAGGGGTAAGTTAGAAGTCCAACACCAAGGTGATGTATAGGTAATACCTCAGATCTGCACTGCAAGAAAGGAAGACACATAGACAACATGAAAAAACAAGGGAGGAAAGTGCCCCAAACAAACCAAGATATTATAACAATAGAAGCAATAGACAGTACAGTTGATGAAATTTTAGAGAAGGAGTTAAGAATTTACATAATTAAAATGATCTACAAATGAAAGAATGACCTAAGTGAGAAAATACAGGCTAACATTGATAACACCAACAAAGAGATAAGGGAGTAAATATAGGTAACCATTGATCACACCAAGAAAGAGATAGGAGCAAATACCAGTAGCAAAAGTCTACTTCAGGAAAGAGATTCTGGAAAACAAACAAAAAAACAGAGATCCTTAAAATAAAGGCAATAATAAACTCAATAAAAAATTCAATAAAAAGCATCACCAACAGAATAGATCATGTGGAAGAAAGAATGTCAGATAATAAAGACAAAATATATAATCTTGAAAATAAAGTTGACCACACAGTGAACATGGTAAGAAACCATGAACAGAACAACCAAGAATTATGGGATAACACCAAAAAAAAATGAAATCTAAGATTTATTGGGATACAGGAAGGCACAGAGATTCAAACTGAAGGAATACATAATCTCTTCAATAAAATATTATCAGAAAATTCCCCAAACATGAAGAATGAATTGGAAACTCAAATACAAGAGACTTACAAGACACCTACTATACAAAATTATAACATATCTACACCAAGACAACTTATGATGAAAATGCCTAGCATACAGAATAAGGATAGAATTTTAAAAACCATGAGAGAAAGGAATAAATTACATATTGGAGGAACAAATTAGGAGCTCTGCAGATTTTTCAAACTAGACTCTGAAAGTTATAAGATCAAGAAACAACATATACTAAGCTCTGAAAGAAAACGGATGCCAACCAAGAATCTTATATCGAGCAGGTAAATGGATGGTGTTAGAAAAGATTATGTTAAGTGAAGTTAGCCATTCCCCCCCAAAAATGCCAAATGTTTTCTCTGATATAAGCGGGGAGACTCAAAGTGGGATAGGGAGGGAGAGCATGGAAGTATGATTATTTCTAGATAAGGAAGAGAGGTGGGAGGGAAAGGGAGGGGGAAGGGGAATATCAAGGATGGGGGAATGTGATGGTCATCATTATACAAAATATATGTAAGAAGATTTGAAGTTGGTGTCAACATACCTTATATACAAACATAGATATGAAAAATTGTGGTATATATGTGTATTAAGAATTGTAATGCAAAAGAATAGAGTACATGTATAATGGCATAGTTTTGCATGAACATACTTTATATACAGAGTTACAAAATCTTGTGCTGTAAATGGGTAATAATGAGTATAATACATTCCACTATGTCATGTATATGTGTGTGTGTGTGTGTGTGTGTGTGTGTATATATATATAAACCTTAACATCAAAAAAACAAATAACCCAATCAGTAAATGGACCCAGGAACTGAACAGACACTTTTAAGAAGAGGATATACAATCAATCAACAAATATATGAAAAAAATATTTAATTTTTCTAGAATTAGATAAATGCAAATCAAAACTACTCTAAGATTTCATCTCCAGTTCAGAATGGCAGCTATTAAGAATACAAACAACAATAAGTGTTGATGAGGATATGGGGGAAAAGGCACATTTATGCATTGCTGGTGGAACTGAAAATTGGTGCAACCAATATGGAAAGCAGTATGGAGATCCTTTGGAAAACTTGGAATGGAATCACCTTTTGACTCAGGTATCACACTCCTCGGTTTATACGCAAAGGACCTAAAAACAGCATACTACATTGACACAATCACACCAATTTTTTTAGCAGTACAATTCACAGTAGCTAAATTGTGGAACCAATCTAGATGCTCTTTAGTAGATGAAAGGATAAAGAAACTGTGGTATATGTACACAATGGAATATTATTCAGCATTACAAGAGAATAAAATCATGGCATTTGCAGGTAAATGGATGAAGTTGTAGAATATTATGCTAAGAAGAGTAAGCCAATTCCAAAAAACCAAAGGTCAAATGTTTTCTCTCATAAGTGGATGCTGATCCATAATAGGGATGGGTGTGAGCATGGGAATAATGGAGGAACTCTAGATAGGGCTAAGGAGAGGGAGGGGAGGAGAGGAGACATGGGGGTAGGAAAGATGGTGGAATGAGATGGACATCATTACCCTAAGTACGTGTATGAAGACACAAATGGTTTGATTCTATTTTGTGAATAAACAAAGACATAAAAAATTGTGCTCTACACATGCACTATGAATTGAAATGCATTCTACTGTCATGTATAACCGATTAGAATAAATAAATAAATTTAAAAATATTAAGACTATTCTAAATAATTCAAGGATAAAAGGACATCAAAATAAATTAGAAGTTACTTCAAAGTAACAAAAACAAAACTTTTTTATCAAAACATAATAACAGGGCTGGTGCTGTATACCTCAGTGGCTGAACGCTTGTCTTGCACATGTGAGGCACTGGGCTCCATCCTCAGTGCCGCATAAAAAGAATTAACAAATAAAATAAAGGCATGTTGTCCATTTACAACTACAAAAAAATTAAAAATAAAAAAAATTTGCTCCATGTATTTATTAAATAATACAATTATATGACTAAATGGTATTTACCATATTACTGTTTTCAGAGATGTAAGAATTTGGGACTGATGCTATTGCTCAGTGGCTCAGTTCTTGCCCCACAGGGGTGAGTCACTGGGTTTGATCTTCAGCACCACATAAAAATAAATAAAGTTATTGTGTCTCACCACCCCAGCCTTACAATCTCAACTTTAAAAACTCATTTTTGTAATCATTAATAAATACTTTTTTTGGGGGGGGGGAACTGGGGAGTAAATCCAGGGATGCTTAACCACTGAGCCATATCCTCAGCCCTTTCTTGTTTTTTATTTAGAGACAGGGTCTCACTTAGTTATTTAGGGCCTTGATAATTTGCTTAGGTTGGCTTTGAACTCATTATCCTCCTGCCTCAGCCTCCGAAGCAGCTGAGATTACAGGCATGTGCCACCATGCGGAGCAATACTTTTATTTTTGAAGTGCACTATTTACCTTGATCACTCTTCCTGCTCTGTTTTATTCCATATTTTATTATGTAGAAGAGCTTTGCATCTTTACTCTGAGTTAATATTTGTGAGTTATCATTGAAGCCAGTGATATTACAGCAGTTAATCCATTTAATGCACAAACACATTTAGAAAAGACATACTTAGCATGAATTGTGCTGACACTTTACAATTAAATTTCAGTTTATTCCAGAAAATTATAATGATGAGAATAGTACATGGGGTGGTTAAAGAAAAGCGTTTAAATCATGGTTTTTAATTTTAAAATCAGAGATATGAATGTACACTCACATATATATAAAAGATATTTTTGGTAATCCACATCTGGTAGTAATCTGAGTCACAACTTGCACTTGCTTCAGCTTGGCAGGAACTGTTTTCTTAAAATGTTAAGCATAATTTCCAGGAATCTGTTCCAAAAGCTAATATCAAATCCACTTACATAAATTAACTGATGTATAAATAAATTACTAAGATTAAAGTAAATCCCATGGCATTATAGTTAGTTATAATCAAAATAAGAAATGATGTGTTTTATATGTACTGACATTCTTTTAAAGAAGAAAACAAAAAAGAAAGAAAGAAAGAAAGAAAGAAAGAAAGAAAGAAAGAAAGAAAGAAAGAAAGAAAGAAAGAAAGAAAATCTGGTTGATGTTTTTCTAAAATGTCAGGAATAAATTTGTTCTTACTAAAACACAAATATCCAAAGTTTAATTAATATATCACAGATTTTCTGTTTCTTCCCCCAACTTAAGTTGTTACAACTTTTTAAAATCCACATTTTATAAAATAAGGGATGAAGACCAGGGGATATAGTTCAGTGATAGAATAATTACCTAGCATGCACAACCAAGGCCCTGGGTTCAATCACATTACCACATCACACAGAAAAAAAAGTGGGTGCAATGTGACACAAAGTTAAGCAGTTACTGCATGTGCATTAACTCAACTGTCATTCCAAAAGATATGAGTAAGATAAAAATATCAATTTAAATAGTTGGAAAATTTTCTCTCTTGCACAAACTTAAGCATGATGTAGACACCATTTTTTTTTGTCTCCAAATGAGTCTATTGCATTGTGCATGTTACTATCATTATCTTACTGTATTTAATGTAATACTAATGGTTAAAGGTACATATTTACAACAAGTCCCCAAATAGTAACCAAATGACTTCTACATATTTTCAAACAAAACAAAACAAAATGAAATTTTAAAAACTGGTCTTGTAAGAGTTACTCGAAATATATGTCCCGAGCATAGTGCTCTCTTAAAGAATTTTCACTGGTAAGTTTGCTAAAGTGTCATTTTTTATTTGGTTTTGTCCATTGTACTTACTTTAGAAAAAAATGTGTAACTCTGTCTATTATTCAATTTTGAAGATACTGTAAATTTTAATTGACACATGATATAGCATTCTGAGCATCTATTGCCATTGATCCTATTTCTGCTCATTCTTTCCTACAGAACACAAAATTAACATAATCTTTCTTATAAATTCTGGAGAGAGACAATATCTATAGATCTGAGGTTGTGAATTCTCGAGGATACAGAAGAAGTATTTTCTTTCTTTAGCTGGAAGAATAAAAATAGGGGTAAAAATTTGAGGCAAAACCAAAGTCCCCATGATTGTGTTCCAGCTCCCAGCCTTTGCATGCCAGAGGACATCTTATGTGCACAGAGAATTAAAGTCTATCATCTTGTACTTAGACTTTTGGGAGGCATTCAGGTGGTCACTGAAATCAAAGAAGCATCAGTATCTTTGATAAGCACAATGTTTGCCAGGTGATGTGATTGGGAAAGAACAGTGTCTCCTCTTCTTTCACCTGTGGAAACCTGGAAAACAGGTTTCTCCATGTTTCTCACTACTTTCACACTCAGCCTAATCCTAATTTTTGCTTGTATGTATAATTATCTGAGTATAAACCAGTCAAAATCAAGTCTATTCTAAATAATACAAGTATCAAAGGGACATCAAAACAAATTAGAAGTTACTTCAAATTAACAAAAATAAAATTAATCTGTATCAAAACCTAAGAACCTTTTGCTTGTTGGGCACAGTGATACATGCCTATAATCCCAGCACCTCAAGGGGCTGAGTGAGGAGGATCTTGAGTTCAAAGCTAGCCTCAGCAAAAGCAAGGAGCTAAGGAACTCAATGAGAACCTGTCTCTAAATATAATACAAAATAGAGCTAGGAATGTGGCCCAGTGGTCAAGTGCTCCTAAGTTCAATTCTTGATACCCCCCCTCCCCAAAAAAGAACACTTTGTTCCATGTGTTTATTAAGAATACTAGAAAATTACTTAGCAATTATAGGCATTAGGTACCTCTGGTGTCAGGCAACCAGAAGAAAACTTAAATTTGAAAATTTTTGTTCTCAAATAATTCTCTGTGAATTCTAATCCCTCATTCATTTCAAAAGACATCTGAGGCAAGGTTTATGTTCTTCAAAGATTATCAAAATTTGGGGATAATAGGCGAAGCTGATAGAGAAGACTAAGTGAATTGTGGAAATCATATTGTTTTTATACTGAGTGGAGGGCTCAAATCAGGCCAAGAAAAATGTTATTGAACATATGTGTATACATGATAATATGTATTTTTTTCATGTTTATATTTTACTATTAATATTATTGAAGCATGTAATATAATATTTAAATATAGTGATTGATGGCATTATGCTTTCAGTTATATAAAAAACAGAGCTTTACACATATTTTTAATTTTGCCAAAAAGAAGGTATTTTGTTAAAAAGAAGCATATGACTTATATTATTAACGGTTTGTTAATGAATTCTGTGCATTTCAAATATTAAGACATTTGAAATATTGGCCTCCATTTACAGTCATGTTGCACATCTTGCAAATATGAGTGACAGTCCTGCTTTTCTTATGCCATATTTTAGACAAAAATCTATGATTTGTGAAGTATAACTATTTGTCTTTGGTATGGTTCTCAGATTGTACTTTAACAGAAGTAAAAAAGTGTCTCAGCCATCAACATTATTATCAGACTACAACTTGAAATACCAAATCAGCAGTAGGTATAATAATGGAGAAACAGAAGTCAGCATTTGGTTTCTATTTTTAAGCTTCTATCTTAGTTTATTCATATGGGTAGACTTTCTTCATAATTATAAATCAAGGAGGAATTTTTTAGAATTTAAATGTATATTTCTTTGAAAGAAAATTTATATGAATGAAATGTAACATTAAAGTAAATTTATTCCACGTAGATTACTAAAATAATATTTAAGATATTCAATGCCCACCAAAACAATTTTAATCAAAATGTAGTGTTTCAAAGAAGCAGCACAAAGTGATTTTAGTATAATTGTAATATTGATAATTTTTGAGGTTGCCTTAGGTATTCTTTATAAGGCTGTTTATGAAAAAGTGTCATAGGAACCTCATGCATACATAAGTAAACACATCTATAAAAATAAAGTGATAAAAATCTTTAAAATAAGAATTGGTCCATGGGCCAGGACTGTAATGCCTCAATCCCATAGAGTACAGCATTTCTATGCCCCATATGGAAATGATGTCTGCCCCATAAGCTGTTTGATTAACACGGCTTGGAACATGAGATACCTATGGCAAAGATGCTGGGATGCCAACACCCACCTTCACCAGAGTAGAGCTGAAAGGGTCTGGAGCAAATTCTATATATATTCAAGAGTATTGATCTTAGAAATTTCAAATAAACTCACAATGTAGGAAGGAAACTTTTTCAAATATATGTGAGTGGAACAGAACTATTCATAGATTTAATGCAAAAACACATTTGGTGCCATTTCATCAGCACTCATTTGAAATATATAAATTTGGCTCAGAATTAAGTGACAATATAAATAAACATTAGTCTAAGGATTTTCTTTATATATATGTACATATATATAGGTGTGTGTGTGTGTGTGTGTATATATATATATATATATATATACACATGTGTATACACACACACATATATATATTATATAGTGTCCATCTACAACTAAATGTATATATATATATATATATATATATATACAACTATATATATAATATATATACAATATATATATATATATATACAACTAAATATATAATGGACACAATACCTCCACTCTGTTTATCTACTTTTATGTGGTGCCGAAGATCAAACCCAGTGGCCCATTTATGCAAAGTAAGCACTCTATTGCTAAGCCACAATCCCAGCTCCTAGGGATTTTCTTAATCATGAATTCTTTGTGAAAAACAAATACTACTTTTTATTTTGGCCATAAATGGATGACAAATTTTCAATAGCTGCTTCATAAATAATATTTTTTTCTTTAAAATAATTTGGTCAAACTGGAAGCAGTTTGCTATCTAACTATAATCCCTCAAATGGAATAAGATCAGAGAATGAAATATGAAAGATGCACACAGACAATACTATTCTTTTGGGATATTTATAGAGAAAGTCTGCAGTAGCTTCCTACCTAAAGATAATTTGGAAAATAATGGATACTCACTTTGGGAGAGATTGCTTTCTACCAATATATTTATATAAAATTCTACAAAATGAATGAGACCAATTCATAAATACATATAGTAAATGGAAAAAAACTACATGAATAAAGTCTCTTGCAGAATATTTCTCCTGTTTGAAATAGCAAAAAGCAACATGAAGTCCAATGTAAACATCCCAGACTTCTGGAAAACCTGATTCAGTTTGATTTAATATTTAGAAAGTATTTGTTTTCTTCCCTACAAGTTTCCTAAAGCTGAAGAAAAATGAGTGATATTCTTTTGTAAATGTGCACTGTTCATTCTCTCAGCAGTAGGTTCATACTTTTGTTCCTGTAAATTACTTATCGCCTCTTTAATCTTGAGATAGTTTAGGTAAAGAAATAACAGATGGCTAGAATTTTGTGTTTGCCATTGTTGCTGGCTATAACATTGCTTCCTTTGAAAGAAGAGGCAGGGAATATACTTATATAGTTGGATAAAAGTACACAAATATCTTTTAAAAACAAAACAAAATCGCTTTGAATTTATTTTCTGATGTAGCAGAAATAAAATGGGCAAATATCACCTACAAATGACAGCTCAGGCCACCCTCATGAACTTCTGCCTGAGGACAGTCTGTACCATCATCATGAAAGATGCAGCTACACAATGAAAAGACCCTGTGGCAGAGCAATTATTAGCATTGCCACAGATAACCTCCTGACCCAGGAACAGACTGAAGCAGACATAGGATACCACAGATAATGTTGTGAGCCATTCTGAAAGAGGAAAATACTGCAGAGAAAATTATAGAAGTTATCCTAACTTGGGTGAGGGTTATAGAAAAATAAAAAATAATAATAATAAACAGAGAATATGTAGTACCATGCAAAGGAAATATATTTATGGATCTGGAGTATGTACGTACATATCTGTCTCTGTGTGTGCTTGGTTTGTGTGAGTCTAAGTATCAGTTGTGTACTAGATATGTGTTTTCTGTGAATTATCTACCCTAACATGGAAAATATACTGGGAATGTGTGTGTATAGGATGTGCCCCCCCCTTTTTTTCCGTAACACCAAGTTAATTCTAATGCTTAAGCACGTGTGTTCAAAGGTGTGTTGTCCTTATCCAGACCTGTCCCACCTGTCCTTGTTCTTGTGTAGGCTTTCCATCTGCAATCTGCCCCATCTTGCTCGTGCCTGATCCCTATATCTCCCTTAGTTTCCCTCCTCTCATATACCATTAGGCCAAAGTGGGGTTAGGGTTGGGCCCTAGCCAAGAAGCTGCTGAATTTCCTTCCCTTTTTGTATAATTTAATAAAGAAATTGTAAAAAAAAAAAAATGTGTGTTGCCTTTCAAAAAGTGAAGGACAGTAAAGCACTATATATCTGAAATGCCCTTTTCCATTCTCAAAAACCTAGCCACATCAAGAGAACAATGAGTGGGTCTGGACTGGAATGCCCAAATAAGAATTTTCTTGAGGTACACTGAGCCTCTCTCTCTCCTGCATCCTGAATACTAGGGTATATTAGTGCTCTCTATAGAAACTGCTTTCTTGCCTACACACCAAGAGAGCAGTTCTTTGAAATGCTGGTCACGCAATGGAACAGAGCAAACTAATGATCTCACTTCTTATGAAGCCTAACCTATAAAAACTGTCTCCCTGAGATAACTGGCCTAGAAAAGAGCACCATGGGATGATGAGTGCTACTCCTTCAGATGGCTGTCATCCTGGTGAAGCACCATGAGGAACAGAGACATTAGTTGTCTAGCCTGTCACCACAAGACCTTCCCTGTAAGCAAGTTTCAATAAACCTTATGTCTCCAAGGTTTTTCTGAGTATTTTCTTGTGTTTCTCAGCAATCTACCTCACTAGCACAACCAGGCTGTGGATCCAACAGTATTTATTCTTTGGAAATGAATTTCTTTCAAGACTTGTTTATACAGAAAATAGAAGCCTCCTTATGTATTCTGAAGTCAATGTACATATTGGCTGACCTTTTCTCTTTTATAGCAAATATGATTATGCATTATCTCTACGGAAATCTATGATTTTTTCCCTTCTATTTGATCCATTTCTATTTTAAAAATGAAACTGAAAGCATTTTGTTGAGGAATATTTTTAGGGGGGGGGTTTGACATTTTCTTGGAATGGACATGAATTTTCTTCAAAGTGTATGTGATTAATGTATGTGAAAAAAAAGTTCTGAATCAATGCATTTCTTCCAAGGGGGGAAAAAGAGAGAATTAGGGTTGGGCAATTTAGAAGGCATGAACTGGGTCAGAGCTGCATACTAGATACTATGATTTAGATATGTCCTCCAAAAGCTCATGTGTGAGAACATGCAAGAAATTTCAGAAGTTAAATGATTAGCTTATTCAAGTTGTAGTCTAATCAGTCAATTAATCCACTGATATGGATTAATTGGGTGGTAACTGTAGGCAGGTAGGGGTTGGCTGGAGGAAGAGCTCAATGGAGATGTGCCTTTGGGGAATGTAATTTGTCCTTGATGAGCAAATGTCTCTCTCTGCTTCCTGATTTAATGTCCTGGATTGCTTTTCTCTCCAAGTAATTTGGCCATGATGTTCTGCCTCACTTCAGATCCAGAGCTCTAGAGTTGGTCAACCACGAATTGAACCAACCCTTGAAATTTCTTACACTGGATCATACATGAGGTTTTGGGGGATGCCACATACCCAAACCATAACACTAGAGACACAATAAGATTTTCTGCAAAGAAATGGAGAAAGACCAGTGAACTGGACATTGTACAGAGAAGCAACTAAGAAAAGGAAATGCCTAGAGACTGCAGGGGCAAAAGGAAATAATGGCAAGTAAAAGGCATCAATATATCTATATATACCATCACCTCTGTGAAGTCTTCAGTAACACCTACATAGTACTTTAATAATATTTTATGTTTTATTTCTTTGTTGTGCATTATAATTATACATAATAGTATAATTCATTATACTATTCATAAGTGCATATAATTTGAACAATCTCATTCATTGCTTCCACTTTTTCTCCCCCTTTACCCTTAATTGCTCTACCATACTGATCTCCATTCTATTACTATCATCATTATTATTTTTAATTAGTGCATTGCAATTATATACATAAGTGGGATTTATTGTGGTATATTTACACATGAACATAACATTATTTGATAGAATTTATTTCCTATAAGTTATGTCTCTTTGTGAGATACCCCTTTTTAAATCTCTCTCTCTCTCTCTCTCTCTCTCTCTCTCTCTCTCTCTCTCTCTTCTACATAGGAGAGAAACCATTCAACTTTTGACTTTCTGAGTCTGCGTTATTCCACTTAGCATGTTTTCCAGTTCCAACCACTTACCAGAAAATGACATAATTTCATTCTTCTTTATGACTGAGTGAAACTCTATTATGTATGTATATATGACATTTACTTTATTCATTTTTGTGTTAACAGGTACCTTGGCTGGTTCATAAATAGGATATCATGAATTGCACTGCTATAAACATTAGTGTGCATGTATCAAAATACATTTTAGTCAGCTTTTTTGCTGCTTTGACTAAAAGACCTCACAAGAACAATTGTAGAATAGGAAAAGTTTATTTGGGGGCTCACAGTGAGACCAGGGCAAAGGACAGGTAGCTCATCATCAAAGAAAAGAAAATGGGTAAATAGCACTTCCCCATTAACTGGTTGCTAACACTCCTGGGGGAGGAGGATTGCACTTTCCAATGGTAGCAATCACGTCCCTGGATGGCTTTTTTCCTGCCTTTTGGTCACATAGACAAGATAGAAGGAAACCTGAGATCTATAAAAATAGAACTCCCACTCCCATGGCCACAAGCTCTAGGTCCCCAGCCCATCTCCAGAGGATTCTCTCCCGAACTCCCATCTGTTCTGTCTCTTAAAGAAAATTTGCTTTCTACTCTTGCCTCAGCATTGCTCAGATTTTTAATCTTCAATACCAGGGAAATGAGGACCCTAGCCTGATTTCCAAGACCCATATCAATGGTTTCAGAGGTCTAGGTCCAGAGACAGCCAGCTCCATTACTCAGGGCTTGAGGCAAGGCAAAACATTATGGTGGAAAAGTGTGGTAGAGGGAAAGGGGATCACATGATGATCAGGAAGCAGAGAGAGATCCCACTCACTAGATATGGAATATTTATTACAAAGGCTCACCCCCAATAACCAACTTCCTCCAGCCACAATGTATCTGCCTTTGGTTACAACTCAGTTAATCTCGCCATGTGAATATTTTACTGACTGGATTATGGCTCTCAAGACCCAATCATTTCTCCTCTAAGCCTTCTTGCATTATCTCACACATGATCTTTTGGGGGACACTTCACATCCAAACCATAACACTATAATATGCTGGTTTTAATTATTTTGGATAAATCCAAGGAATAGGATAGCTGAGTCATAGTATGGTTTCATGCCTAGTCTGTTGAAGTATCTGCATACTAATATCCACAGTGGTTATTCAATTTCCAGTCTCACCAAGTATGTGGAAATGTACCTTTCACCCACATATTTAGCAGAAATATGATCATTTATATTTTTGAAAATTGCCATTCTAACTGGGATGAGATTGATTTACATGTCCCTGATTGCTAAGAATGTTGAACATTTTTTTTTCATATGCTTCTTTTTTTAGACATTTGTTTGTCTTCTTTTGAGAAGTATCTGTTTAGGTCTTTTTTGTCCATCTATTGTTTGGGTTATTTGTTTGTTGGTTGGTGCTAAGTTTTTAGAGCTCTTTATATATTCTGGATATTAATCCCCAGTCAGAAGAGTAGCTGGAAACTAAGATTTTCTAACACTCTGTAGGCTCATTTTTTCATGCTCTTGTTTCCTTTGCACTGCAGACACTTTTCAATTTTATACTATTCCACTTAATTGCTTCTTGGTTTTATCTCTCAAGCTTTAGGAGACTTATTAAGGAATTTAGTGCTTGCATCAATATGTTGGAGGGGTGACCCTATGTTTTCTTCTAGCAGTTTCAATGTTTCTTATCTGATTGTTAAGTAATTGAGACAAGGAAGGTCACTGTATACAGATAAAAGGAACAATCCAAGAAGAATATGTGAGATAGTGAATATTTATGCCCCAAATGCCAAAGCATCCAATTACATAAAATCTTCTTGATCTTAAGTCTCAGATAGAACCAGTACAATAATATCAGGTGACATCAACACACCCTTCTTACCAATAGACAGATCATCTAGACATAAAATCAATAGAGACACTCCGTGCCTAGATAATACTATAAATCAAATGGACCTTACAGACATCTATAGAATATTTATCCAATAGCTGAATTCACTTTATTCTCAGTAGCATATGGAACCTTCTTCAAAATAGATCACATTTTATGTCACAAAGTAAATCTTAGCAAATACAAAATAATCTTTTGCATCTTATCAGATCATAATGGGATAAACTAGAAATCAACATCAGGAAAAATTATAGAAACCACATAAACCCATAGTGATTGAACAATATACTTTAGAACAGGAATGGATCATAAAAGAAATGAGAGAAAAAAATTTAAAATATTCTTAGAATTAAACCAGATGTTGATACAATGTATCAATATGTCTGGGACAATATGAAGGCACTTCTAGGAGGAGTTTATACATTGAGTATCTACACTAAAAAAAAAAAAAAGAAATATTCCAAATAACCAATCAGAAGTTACATTCTCAAGGGTCTACAAAAGCAGGAACAAATTCCCAAACCAGTTGAAGACAGGAAATAATTAAGATCAGAAATGAAATTAATGAAATAGAAAATGAAGGATTAATACAAACTATCAATATAATAAAGAGTTGGTTTCCTGAAAAAATAAGCAAAATAAATAAGCACCCTGATACCTTGAAAGTGAATTCTTTCAAGTCTTGGGAAAACTCAAGGAGGACTTACATTTGAAATATGCATTTTTAGAGAATAAAAGGGAAAGAAAAGGAAGGATAAAAAGATAACATATCCAGAGTATATATATTGTATAATAACGTTTAGTTCACTCTGTCCTAAATTAGTCTGAATTTACCATACTAGGACAGCATGAGTATAAAAAAGGGAGGTATTAATTTAATGCATTGTCAATGGTTCTGAACAAAGTTCTACTCTGTGGCCCTTTGTGCTAGTGGACTACAAGACAAAATTCTAGTTGATCTTTTAATTGACTTCTTTCAGTGCTGTGGGCAGGAAATAAATCCTCTCATTCATATTCTGCTCTTAATCACAATACTTATGTAAAACAAATTATATAGATAGATCAAGCCATGATTTGTGGGGAAAAATAAACCTAGGACACTATTAAATTATATTATATTAGATATTTAAGACTTGCATAGGTTTTTGACTGTGTTGAATATAGTCTTATAGATTTAGAACAAATTTTCTCAATTCTGGTACTATCAAAATTTCAGGTTACATTATTTGTCCAGATATTTGACCATATCCATTTTGTGAGATTTTACTGTATATTTTATGTTGTTTAACAATGTTCCTGTCCTTTAGTCACTAAAAGGAAATAGCAGCCCAAGACATAACAAAAAAAATGTCTCCAGACCATGCCAAATTTCCCACATGGGGGACAAAATTACCCGTAATTGAGAAAAATTATCTTAACTAAGGTAAATTAATCCCTAACACAAATATTTTTCAAACAAAATTTGCCACAGCAATAAATTTAGTGTTTATTTTCCCAAGGTAAAAAATATATATATTTATTCTATATAGTTTCATTATAATTATACAAATATGGGATTCATTGTTACATATTTGTACAAGCATACAATGTAACAAAATGATTTGGAAAACAATATCTTTAAAATAATTATAAATAGTTTCAGTTGTATGAAATTATCAATTGTGCAATTAAATTTGAGGTGTTTTCATACACCTTAAAGTAATTGATGTGCATAAATTCTCACATGGTAGTTGAAAAGTCAATATTTATGACAGAGTATCTTAAAAACTGTTTGAATAATAACTTTGGTGGACTTCAGCATAAGATGTCACTATCTGTTCACACTCAAAATACATTACAGTTTGTGTTTGAAACATATAGTTATGATAAATAAAATATAAAAAGGGAGATACAAAAACATACAGCTAATATTAAACATCAGAGAAAAAATCTTATAGTTTCCAAAGACAGAGGAGAAACTCAAAACGGGGAACTGGAGCTGTAGTCACAGATATCATCACAGCTTGCTAGAATGCAGATGCAGAAATAGGAAAGAATGATTGGAAGGTGAAAATGATAAGAGATTGTAGAACTTTGCCTGGGGCTTCAGTTTATATATAGAAAGAAACTTCCTCCCTTGCATTTCAGATGTTCCTTATGAGATTATTTTACCCTTTTTCCTGAAGTTTATCCTTTAGAATAGAGATTCCCAGTTGCAGTGCTATGCATGGTTTACACAGTGAGGTGTTGATATCTTCAGCCTTTAGTGTGGCTGGCAAAATCTAGGATGCCTGGAGCCTCTGAGTTAATCTCTACCCATGAACATCCTCATCAACTTAAGTCTACTTAAGTCAGCACACTAAAAATCTTGTTAGTGTGTCTGTGTGGTGAGATTTTAAAAATGTTTTGGAGTCAAAGTATTAGTGCTTCCCTTCATACATCTCTGTATCAGTTTGTTAGGGCTGCCACAACAAAACCCACACACCTAGTAACTTAGCAGAATTTATTTTGCCACAGTTTTTCGGTCTGGAAGTTCAAGATCAAGGTTATAGCAAGTCTGGTTTCTTCTGAGGCCTCTCTCCTTAGCTTGAAGATGGCTTTCTCTTCCCTGTGTCCCCTTATGCACTTTTCTGAGTGCATAACCTTGGTATCCCTTTGTGTGTTCCAGTTTTCATTTTTTATAAGGACACCAGTCAGATTGGATTAGGGTTTACCTAACAGTTTCATTTTTACTTCATACTTCTTTAAAAGCCCTGAATTCAAATATAGTCGCATTCTGTGGTACTGGGGACTAGACTTAAACATATAAATTTGGGAAAACTTATGAATTCTGGGACTATTGTTGGTCAATGACAGATATTTTACTTGGAGACATCTTGCATTTCACCTCCGGTGTTGAATTGTAATTCAATTTGATATAAAATTCTCAACTGTAGTTTCTGTCTCCATTAATAATGGAATAAGAAATGTGAACAAATGTCTACAGCCATTATTTTTTTTTTTTTTAAAAGCAGTAAAAGAAAAACCTGTACATAAAAGCATCGCAGCACTAACAAGGCAGTGGAAATTGATGGGGCCAAGATCTGGGAGAAATAGATCTAGAAAAGTGAGCTTGATTTCCCCTTATAATCATTTGACAGTTCTAAAAGAAGCAGCTGAGATGTGCAGAAGCTAATCTGTGATTTCAAGCAATTTATAAGTCAGCAAGATAGTAATTAAAAAGCCCAGCAAAGAGGGCAGTGGCTGACAAAGGTATCTTTCCAGGATTTGGGTTAGGAATATCCAGAAGTAATTCATTTTGACCTTCAAAGCTACTGAGACCCAGAGTTGAGTCATTTCCCTCTCTACTTAGGGATACTGTGATAATCTGGTACTTCTCCTGTCACTAACAAGTGCCCCTCCTTCTTGGCAGAAAGAATTACAAGTGTTTTTGAAAGATACTATAATTTCATATTTTAAATTAACTTTCATATATATATTAAATATATATACGTACACACACACACACACACACATATATATATATATAATTATCTTTATATCTTTGAGGATCCACATAAATTTTGATGACAATGCATTTGAAAATGCAAAATCAATGTGAACAAAATCCGTGAGAAATCAAAGACAACCAAAAGGATTCTAAGGGCTTCCAGGTACTAGAGTTCTCAGAAACAGGTTTTATAATAATTATTGCTATTCCATTTAAGAAAATTTTTAAAATTATTGAAAAAAAACTACTAAAATTTGTGAATATTCCAATGGAATTCCCAAAATTAAAAAATATAACAAATACTTAACATTTCATGAATGTATTTACTAGTAAATTTCACATGAGATAAGTAAATTAGGGAATTTGGATGAGTCAGGAAAAAAATACAAGAAATAAGCTCTGAGGAAAAAATTTTAAATGTGAGTTATTGAAAAAGTTAAGAATTATATATGTAGGATTTCCAAAGGAGAAGAAAGAGATCATGGGAAAAAGGCAATATTTGAATAATGACCTAAATTTTCCAAAACTGATGAGAAAATCTCAAACACCTGGTTTTAGAATTATTGGGCAAAATAAATATCAACAAAACTAAATCAAAACACACAATAGTAAAGCTATAAATACAAAACATAAATATTATTGTCAAAAGATTTTTAAAAATTAACCTCAAAAGTAATTTGTTTTATAGAAAATATATTGAAAGTCAGAAGATGATATTGTATGCCCCAAATTCTCTTGGTAGAGGTTGAGAGATAGGGGGATTGCTAATAAAGAAGCTTATATTCACAAAAATATCCTTCAAAAGTGTGAGTGAAATGTTGAATTGTTTAGAATCAAATGGAGGTTGTGGCTGCACACTGCTATGAATATATTACATGCTGCTGAAATGTTCACTGTTTAATGTTTCATTTTGTTATGTTAATTTTAACCTAATCAAAGAAAAAAAGAAGGCCAAGTGAATTCATTTTCCTACAACAAAATTGGAAAGAATTCATCACTAACAAATGCACATTAAATCAGATGATTATCTCAACAGATTAGGTAAAAATCTTCCTAAAAATTCAGCAATGATTCATTATACAATCTTCTAGCACACTAGAAGCAAACCTATAATGAGGATTAGCATCATACTGAGTGGGAAAATGTTGAAAATGTTTTAAGTTTGATAAGGAAGGACACATCATTATAGTAGAAGTCATAATCAAAGAAATCAGAATGTAACCATCATTGGTTACAGACACTTGGATGGATTTTTTTAAAATCTTGAAAGCAAGTCCAAAGTAGCAATACTAGAAGAATTTAGGAAGATTTTAGATTTCTAATAAAAATAATTAGTAAAATTTGTAACTATTATTCACTTTAGAAGCTACACAATTCCAAAAAAGATTGAGCATATTAAAGTAGACATGGAGACTAACTGACTAATGAGGGTAATGATAGTTAATTCTTTTCTGGTCATTCACACACACAAAAAAATGTCTACAAATAAAAAGACTTTAGAAGCAATGTTTTTAATTTTCTTGAGAGGCTTAATAAAGTTATATAAGAGAAGGTTAAACTCTTATTGGTATTGAAAGAGATAAGAGTCATCACAACCATATGTGATGAAAGTATCTAAAAAATACTGAATAAGGGGCTCAGTGAGTAAACTCTTGGGAGAGAGAATGGAATCTGGAATAGGCCTTCAAAAGTTTCAAAGATTGGGGTAATTTTCTGGTTTTTTCTCAGGTGAGTAGTAAGTTAATGTTCCTTGTTAATGTTTATATTTGAATTAATGTTATAAATGTTATTTTGTATATTTTCAATTTTATACCAATAATTTCTTAAACAAAAGCAACAAATTAAGTATAATCATAACTAGAAGAAAATTCATATGTAGATATTTCAGATCATTGGAGGAGAGACATGCAGAGAGAACACTCAAATGTTTAGAAACAAAGACTGAAGAAAGAATGGATGAATAGGATCTCATCAGCAGATAGGGAAAGCATACTTTTGGAAAAGAGAACAGTTACCTGGGGAACAGCAAGGAAACTGATGTCTTTACTCTAGGGTTGGATGGAGTCAAAGATGTGAAATGAACCTAAAATTACAGGTGTCAGCACAAAGGGATTTGAAGGTCCAGTCAATGAGTTTGTGGGGTTTGTTTTTGTTCCATGTTAAGAAGTATTGGGAATCTTTTACAGATTTTTAAAGAAATGATACATTCCTAATGTATTATAATTGAAAGCTAAATGTGTTGTCCTGTGAAGAATGTCTTGGAAAAAAAAAAACAGATAAGGAAGAGGGAGATGATTAAAGATCTTGAAATTATCTAATCAACCTTGACTAATACTCTTGGCATTTAGTGCACAGGGAGTTTTCTGATATTTATGCTTAGACCTTGTACAGAAAATTCATTTATACACTGTGGCTTGCTGCACACTCTTGCTTCATGACAGAAGGATTTCCTCAGCATTTTAAATGCTTGTAGTTAAAAATGTTTACTGCAGTAAACAAACTTAAACAAATATTGTTGTTTTCTATCCCCCAGAAAGCACAGAGAAAAATTGCTAAGAGAAAATAAAATAAAAAGTCTACTGAGAGAAAGTGAGGTTGGGGCAGGGAGAGAGAAAGAGAATGAACACACAAGAGAAGAGCAGTGAGCTGGGAGCCAGAAATCCTACTCCATAGAAGCTGGCTGGCCTTAGCAAAGCACTTAACCTTTGCTGCCTTCTGTTTCCTCATTTGTGAAAAAGGGAGTTCAGCCAAATGACCTGAGCTCCCTACAGATACATAAATGTGTGGCACGATTCTATTACATTTTATGAGTCTATTAGAGAGGTTACAGAGCCATTCTTAGAGAGCTTTCTTTGTGCTGAAGATATTGAAGCAAGAATTAAAAAATGCTAAACTACACTAAACAACTATCCTCCCACGCACCTACACACACACACCCACACATACACACACCAGAAAGACATCATTTCAACTTAATTTTAGAGTTTTATATTTTTCAGGAGCTTAACTTGGATTTATGCACAAAATGAAAATGTTAATGATAGTGCTTCAGCCTCCTGGCAAATTTATATGATTTTTCTGAGAGAGAACGAAGAGAAATCCAATCACCTGCCCAGAACTGCTCATCATGGCATGTTGCTTGTGAGGCCAGAATCCTCTGCTGTTTAAAAATGATAGTATTCTTCAGGACACAAGTTGTTTCATTCCACAAAGTTTTGTCTTTTTAAGGTACCCAGTGCCTTGATCCTTAATAATGATTTCAAAAAGAACAATTGCTTTAAAAAGCAGCAGGGAGATTTGAAGATTTAATGATCAAGAACAGTCAAATAAATTAAAATTAATGCCATTAATAAATTTAGAGTGGAAGGAGTTGAAATTAAAGTAACCAAAATTGTGTAAGCTATGGAAATAAGAATGTTGTTAATAGGAAATCCTCATCTATTAGATTATTGAAACATTTTTGTTTCAATTTCAACACTAAAGCAGAAAAAAATAGGTTGATTGATCTAATGAGTTTTCTTCACATATTTTGTTTCCTTACTGTAGTTAAGCTCTGATTTCTGGCAGTATTTTGCTAATAAAATTAAATAGCTAATACTTAATTGCTAATAAATTAAAAGTGGCATGGTTTAAAGTGGCTAATTTTGATGGAGCTTATTTGTATTTGAAATTTTGCTAAAGAGTTTAGAATATTTTTATAATTAATTCTCAAAATAATAACAAATATTCTTTCCTTGACCAAACTCCAGTCAGGCTCCACTGAGAACTTTCTCAACTAGACCTCAATCTTGGCCAAAGAAGACGTGAAAAAACACTAATATAAGTTACAGCATCACAAGGCCACATCCCTAGGATCACCCTACCCTCACTTAAAATGCCTACCAAAAAACCCCTGAAGAATCCTCAAAGAATTTAGTTTGTTTCAGCAAGTACCTAAAAATAGGGATCTATCTCCCTGTCTTTTTATTATTATTATTTGTTTATTTACTTATTTTTATTAGAGGTTTTTAGTTATACATTGTAGTTGGGTTCATCCTGATGAACTCATGTATGCATGGAAATCTATTTAGTTTTCTAACTTCACCAAGGGGCAGCTGTAAGCCCAGGAGGACTTCACATTGATCAATCCCCCTTCCTATTCTTTTTAATTTTCTGATCACTAATCCTTTTTTTAATTTTTTTTAACTTTTTAAAATTTGTTCTAACTGGTTATACATGACAGTAGAATACATTTTGACACATTGTACACAAATGGAGCACAACTTCTCATTCCTCTGGCTGTACATGGTACAGAGTCACACTGGTAATGTAATCATACATGTATATAGGGTAATAATGTTCCTCGTATTCCATCATCCTTGCCATACTAATACCCCCTACTCCCCTCTGCATAATCCAAAATTCCTTCCCCCTACCCCCATTATCTATTAGAATTCACTTATTAGAGGGGTTTGGAGGGGTTTATTTCACTTATCATGTTATTCTCCAACTCCATCCATTTACCTGCAAATGCCATAATTCCATTAGGAAAACTATCCCATTCACAATAGCCTAAAAAAATGGGAATCAATCTAACCAAAGAAGTGAAAGACCTCTACAATAAAAACTACAGAACACTAAAGAAGGAAATTGAAGAAGACCTTAGAAGATGGAAAGATCTCCCATGTTCTTGGATAGGCAGAATTTATATTGTCAAAATGGACATACTATCAAAATAATTATTACAGATGTAATGCAATTTCTATTAAAATACCAATGACATTCTTCACAGAATGAGTAAAAGCAATCATGAAATTCATTTGGAAAAATAAGAGATCCAGAATAGTCACAACAATCCTAAGCAGGAAGAGTGAAGCAGGAGGCATCACAATACCAGACCTTAAACTATACTACAGAGCCACAGTAACAAAAACAGCATGGTATTGACATCAAAATAGACTTGTATACCAATGGTAAAGAATAGAATACACAGAGACAAACCCACATAAATATAGTTATCTCATACTAGATAAAGGTGCCAAAAACATACATTGGAGAAAAGATAGCCTCTTTAACAAATGGCGTTGGGAAAACTTAAAATCCATATGTAGCAAAATGAAATTAAATCTCTATCTCTCCCCCTTCACAAAAATCAACTCAAAGTAGATCAAGGAGTTAGGCAGTAGAATAGAAACCATGCTACTAATAGGAAAAAAAAAAAAGTAGAACCAAATCTCCACCATGTTGGCTTAGGAACTGACTTTTAATCAGAGCCATAAAGTGTAAGAAGTAAAAATCAAGAATCAATAAATGGAATGGATTCAAACTAAAAAGCTTCTTCTCAGCAAAGGAAGTAATAATATGAAGAGACAGCGTATAGAATGAGAGAAAGTCTTTACCACATGCATCTTAGATAGAACTCTAATCTCCAGGATACATAAAGAACTCAAAAAACTTAACACCAAAAAAAAAAGCCCAATCAATAAATGGGCTAAGTAATTGAATGAACTCTTCATAGAAGAAGAAATACAATCGATCAGCAAATATATGAAAAAATGTTCATCATCTCTAGCAATTAGAGAAATGCAAATCAAAACTTTTCTAAGATTTCATCTTACTCCTGTCAGAATGGCAATTATCAAGAATACAAGCAACAATACATTGCTGGTGAGACTAAATTGGTGAAACCACTATGGAAAGCAGTATGGAGATTCCTCAGAAAACTTTGAATGGAACAACTATTTGACCAGGTCATCTCACTCCTTGATTTATACTGAAGGACTCAGCATACTACAGTGATGCAGACACAAATAAATGTTTATAGCAGCTCAATTCACAAGAACTAAACTATTGAACCAAATTAGATGCCCTTCAACAGATGAATGGATAAAGAAAATGTGGTACATATACACTAATTCTTTTTACATCCCTACTTACCTGTTTCCTGTTCCCTCATCCTACCTTTAAAATACACAGTTGTATCTGCAGAAATTTATGTTGAAACTTCTCCCCATTGTGATAGTATATTACTGATGAAGAATAAGCTATAAGTATATTTTAGCAAAATGGCAATGTTAGTAAGTAGCATGGTCAAAATTTCAATGCAGGGCTGGGAAGAGGCTCAATGGAAGAGACCTTGGCTCCCACATGTGAGGCATTGGGTTCAATCTCAGCATCACATAAAAATAAATAAACAAAATAAAGATATTTTGTCCATATATAACTATTTTTTTTTAAATTTCAAGGCAGGCCTGTTTACAAACCATTTCATTATTTTTCCTCCACAAGATGAATAAATATGTTCAAGCTTTCTTAAAAATAGAACATAAATAATATTTTGAAGGGAATTATTTACAAAATTGATAACTATAGGGAGTTTTTTCTATAGCATTTCAATTAGATGTTAATAAATAAAGTATTCCAGCAGAAGATACACATAGAAACAATAAAGATTAAAGAGTCAGGGAGACTGAAGGTATAATAAAATCCCTGAGATTTTTGTTAATGTGACTTGGCCAAGTTGCTTAATATTCCGGGCATTGGTTTCTCTTTTTTGCGGGGGAGTGGGGCACCAGGGATTGAACTCATGGGCACTTGACCACTGAGCCACATCCCCAAGCCCTACTTTGTATTTTATTTAGAGACAGTGTCTCACTAATTTGCTTAGCACCTCAGTTTTTCTGAGGCTGGCTTTGAACTCACAATCCTCCTGCCTCAGCCTCCAGAGCTTCTGGGATTACAGGGATGTGCCACCATGACCGGCCAGGCCTTGTTTTTTTTTTTTTTTTTGGTTGCATGAACATTGTGGACAGAATAAAATGATGGCTTCAAATGTTTCCAGACCCCAGTGTACATGTCCTGATCCCCTGTTTTGCTTATGGGTGGGACCTATAAATATGATGAAATTAGGTTCCATTATATTGTAAACATGATGATATTGGGCAGACATGACTAAGGTTTCTAATCTGTTCAATTTGAATTAATAAAAGAGGATATTATCCAAAGTAAGCTGTTAAGCTTTTTTCTTTTTTATTTCTTTTTTATTTATATATGACAGTGGAATGCATTACAATTCTTTGTACACATAAAGAACACAACTTTTTATTTCTCTGGCAGTATACAAAGTGTATTCATACCAATTCATGTCTTCATATATGTACTTTGGATAATAACAATCAACACATTTCATCAACATTTCTAACCCAATGCCCCCTCTCTTCCCCCTCCAACCCCTTTGCTATCTACCATTTGATGCAGCTATCCCTCTCCTCAATCTATACACAAAGGACTTAAAAAGAGCATACTACAGGGACACAACCACATCAATGTTTACGGCAGCACAATTCACAATAGCTAAGCTATAAAACCAACATAGATGCCCTTAAACAAATGAATGGATTAAAAAAAATGTGGCATATATATAAATGGAATATTACTCAGCAATAAAAGAGAATAAAATCATGGCATTTGAAGGTAAATGGATGGAGTTAGAGAAGATAATGCTAAGTGAAGTTACCAATGTTTCTTTGATATATGCTGAATGTGTTCTTTGATATAAGAAAGCTGTTAAGCTCTTAAAGAGAGTTTAATAGGGCAGAGGGACATGCCCTTTTTGGCCTTGAAGAAGAAGTAAATTTTTATGTTGTGAGAGGACCTCTTGGAGTTGAGACCTGCTTCCATCAGATACCCAAAGACCTCAGCTCTGCAACCACAAGGAACTTCCTCAGCAGCAAACAACCTGAATCAGCTCCCAAGAGGATGCATAGCATCAAAAAGGATCATGTCCTAGACTGGCAACTTGATTTCAGCCTGATCTGATCCTGAAAATAGAAATTGACTAACTCATATCCAATCTCTTTTGATAACTGGATCACTCCTTTGGGTCCCATCATAGTACTATAAATGCACCCTCAGATTTTAAACCATTAGTTTATTTAGAACATTTCAGTTTATCTTAAAACATAAGAGGAAATGAGTTTTCACTTATCCCAAATCCAATTTCTAAATATTGAGAAAATTCTCATATTTTTACAAAACTATAGTAACTGGATTGGTTTTCTCTATTTGGGGGCTGCTATTTCAATTAGAATTTCTCATTTAGAAGAAAACTGATACTTGTCTCAAACAATAAATGTATTAATTTTGGTGACTTAAATAATAATTATATTAACTTATTCCATAATATCTAAAATAGATTTTGGTTTAGTAGTTGGACAATTGAACTTAGATTCTTCCCAATTACTGTTCTGCCATTACCAGTGTTGGTAATGGTTTCCTTTAGCACAAGATGGATATTATAGCATAATCAGCATATTCTTATTGAGTAGCACCCAAGCAGGAAAGAATTGGGTGATATCATGAAGGGTGTTTATCTAATGCTGCCCTTCCTTTCATTCATAAGCGAATACTTGCTTTTTAAAATTTCTCTAGTAAAACTCCTTATTTAGACAAAGCATGGTTCCATGATTCTTGACAATGAAGACTAAAATTGTTATAAGTTGTCACATACCAATAAAACTTGTTCCCTTCTGTCAGACATGTTGCTAATGGAATACACTAAAATGTCTCAAGGTGGGAGGATGGAAAAATGAATATTGACTGGATTAGTAATAACAGCTACCACAACAGAAATATTTCTTCCATATTGTGAAAGCTAATGTTCATTTTAGTCAACATTTGTTTTACACTACAGCTGTAGACAAATCCCTTAAAATCTTATGATATATATTGAGGAACGACTTTATTGGGAAAAGGAGAAACTTGGGAAACTGTGAGTTTACCAGGGGAGACAAATACCCTCTATCTTCTATCATTCCACAAAGGGGGACTGGGAGATTTTTTGGGACAACTTGCTATTTTCTTTCAGTGATGGAATCCTATTACCTCATCATCCTTCATTCTTTAACGAAAGCACAGATTGCATGGACATCAAGATTTGGGTGCCCAATTTTTACAGGAGTTTCATGAAAATTGCAGCTGTTCAGCACCTGAACAAAATTGGTCCTATAAGAAGTTGCAATATTATTAAGAAGGAAAGTTCACTGCTCCAGTGGAACTGGAGTTGGGTGTAGCCCTTGCACAAGCAAAAATTGAGTGGAGCTGGTTTACTTTTCAAGCATTAAAGAATGAAAACACATAATCATTTGCAGAAAATTCTTCTATAAGTTCTCATAAAATATAAATTTTCCTACATGAAAATTGGCTTCTCCAGATGCTGAATAGGAGGAATGGTATTATTGTCATTCCCTTGTCCTAATCTCTGATTTTGGTTCAATTTGAGATTTAGCTAATTAAAGTTAATATTAATTACTTCAGACTGTTTTAAGAGAAAAGCACAGATTGGTAACTTAAACAACAAGCATTTATTACTCTTCTGGAATCTGTCAAGTTTAAGATCAGGGTGCTCATCAATTAGGTTCCTGGTGACATTGCTCTTCTTGGATTATAGACAGTTGCCGTCTTGCTATATTCTCATATGATGGAGAGAGAGTTCATCTCTTCTGTGTCTTTTCTTATAATGTCAGTTATTCCATTCATTAGGGCTCTGCCTTTATAATCTAATTAACTTCCAAAGACTCCTCCTCCAATTAACATTACATTATATATCAGGGCTTTACATAGGAATTGTGGAGGGGAATACAAACTTTCAGTTTACACGAGGTTTTATCATTCTTTTTAAGGGTGCCAGATTTTCTGTTTTTGTTTTGTTGTTTTTCTTTTGCATAATAAGCCTTGTGGGGATAAGAAAGTTGAATTTGTCACTATCAGTGATATCTAAAGGAAAGGGAGGGTAGGTAAAGTCAATGGTTTCTCTTTTGGCCTATTTACAAATGTCCTACCATTTTCTCATTAAGGCTGAGGCAATAGTAGAGGATAGGAAAGATAGCAGAATACAACAGTCACTAGTATGGCAATATGTAAAAACGTGGATGTGTAACCGATGTGATTCTGCAATCTGTATACGGGGTAAAAATGGGAGTTCATAACCTACTTGAATCAAATGTATGAAATATGATATGTCAAGAGCTTTGTAATGTTTTGGACAACCAATAAAAAATAAAATAAAATAAAAATAAATAAATAAATAAAGATAATGCGAAAAAAAAAAGGATGGACAAAGTAGGCAGAAATCTACAGGAGCCAACAACTGCAGAGCAGGGAACAGGACTCTCAGAAATTTCTGAAAGAATCCTAGTCATTTTCCCATGGATATTTTCTCATCCAAAAGTATTTCCCCATAGAAGTATTTTCTTTTTTTAATGGGTATTGAACTCAGGAATGCTTTGCCATGGAGCTATACATCCAGCTCTGGGATTATTGTCGTGTGCCACACCATGCCCAGCTCTAAGTTGTTTAGGGCCTTGCTAAATTGCTGAGGCTGGCCTCAAACATGAGATCCTCCAGCCTCAGCAAATTGCTTGGATCACAGGTATGTGCTACCACATCCAGCTGGAAGTATTTTCTTAAAATACAAGAAAGACTTGTGGTTTCTGTCTGTAAAGGTAACTGGGAGGATTGGGGAAGAAGAGGATCCTGTGTGAATGTAGGGTATGTTGTTTCAAAAGCAAGGACAGCAGCAGAGTCCCTGGGGCTGCAGCAAGGGAAGAGAGCACCTCCCATCCCTGCCCATGGCTCTTCCCAAGGTGGACCTGAGAACTACAGGGTTGGAACCCCAGAACTATAGAAGCAATGGGCCAATGGGCCAAGCATCTTCCACATGTCACAGGGAGTCCAGTGAGGCAAAGCTTAATGTTTAGAGAGAAGCTGCTAGAACTTCCCTGTAGAACAGCTGTCTTATTCATGGGCCCTCTGGGGTCATGGCAGTGGAGATCTGGCCATTATCAGTATCTTTTATGGCCTGAGAAAGGTGCCTCTCCAGTCTACTCAAGGGGAGGGCTCTCTCTGTGAGTGGGCCAGACAACCCGCTGTTCTTGCGTAGCTCTTCCAGATTCGGCAAGTAAAAACATATGACATCCAGTTAAATTTGAATTTGTATTTCAGATGAACAATGAGTAACTTTTTTAACATATGAGAGAGTGAATACTTTTTTAGTATTTTTCATGAAATATTTTAAACATACTTACACTTTAAAAATTTAATTACCTGGAATTCAAATTTAACCAGCTATCTTGTGGTTCATCTGGCAGTCCTACTCTTAGAAGGAAAAGGACCTCAACAGGAACACCCTTTTTGGCATTCTGATGTTTTAAGATGTTTTTACTGAGATCCGCCAGCCCAAACATAGTCCAAGGAGAGGCCCAGACCCTCCATGTGGTGGGTGAAGGCAGGATCTCAGGTCCTTGGCTCATCCTCCCTTGGACCCCTTTGAGTGACAGAGCAGGAGTCAAAAGACTGGGTTGCAGCCCCAAGACTGCTACTTATTTGCTCAGATGATCTATGGATTGAAATCCCAGCTGCCTCCTAGTAGCTAGCCTGTCCTCCAGATGGATTTCTCCCAGGCTTCATATCTTCACCTGGGGAAAGATGGTCACAACACCCACCGTGCCACAGCAATCAATATCAAGGAAGGAGGTGAATGGGAGAGCTCTGATATTCCGAAGCCTGCAAGAGGTGTGGAACACCTCCATTGTGCCCCCCAAGGAGTGACCTGAAAGCACACAGCCTGGCTTAATACTGGGGATTTCAGATTGTGTCCCACATGCACTTTGGATGGACCATGAGGACACGCACTCATTATCTATTCCACTCAGCTCAGCTGCTCACAGAAATGATGCTTACACAGGAACTGCCAGTCTGATATCTTAATACACGTTCTTCTTCTTCTTCCAATTTAAAGCCTGAGCTGTTTCCCTGAGCCTCCTGGCTGGTCCCCATGAAAAGGAGGCGGAGCCTTGCTGCCCAATCCACACAGCCAGATGCCCAAACAGTGGCCGTGACTGTCTTGCAGTCTGACCCTTAACCTCCACTGGCACATTGTCTCCTGTTTCCAGGAAGCTTGGGTTGTCATGTCTGCTATGAAACCTCCCCATCCCCTCAAACCCAAGGCCTCTTTATCTCCAGAGCTGGGGAGGCGCCTCCTGAGCTCTTTCCTGCCATTGTTTTCTGGAACAGAGCAAAACCTACTCATCTCTCCAGGGCTCTAGAATGCTGCAACTCTCCCACTCTGTTCACCCAGGCTAGTGGGGAGGAAAGGGTGGACTTTGGAACCTGATCTGAGTCCTCTTTCTTCTGCTTGCTCTGCTGTGTGATCCTGGCCACATCTCCCAGCTCCAAGCCTGCATTTTCTCATTCATAAAATGAGACTCAGAGCATATACTTCACAGGGTTCATGTAAGGAATAAATGAAGTGAAGTGGATGTAGCACAAACCTGGTGATCTGAGAGCATGTGGGAGTCAGTGTGGTCCAGTGGTTAGGCACATGTGACATTACTTCTGGATCTGTGAATAAATGACTTAATCCCCCCCCCCCAAAAAAAAAGGCTGAGGCAATAAAATGACTGGAATTTATTATTTCTTTTTGCTTTTTACATAATTTTAAGTATTTCATATCTTGCAAAGACAGAAGGGCTCAGAGTCATAGCCAATTCCTCAATGGACTCATTCTTAATGTATCAATCAGTAGGAAACAATGCTTTCGTTTTCCTCAAATGAAATGTAACAGATATTCATGACCTCAGGAACCACTGCTGCTGACATAGGAATGAGTCCTAAAGTCATGACTAGTGCTGGTGGTGTCAAACATTGATGACTCTTCTGGCTTTGTTGATCAGAACAATGATCATGACTTCTATCCCCATTAGGTATTGTCCATGCTGATGCCATCCCAGCCCCAGAAAGGACATCTCAGTTAGGTTTGTGTTTCTGTAACAGAATACCTAACATTGGGTAATATGTAAAATTTTGCTCATGATTTGGGTGGCCAGAAAGTCCAAATAGCATGCTGATGGTATCTAGTAAACTCCCCTCTGGCTGTGTCCCAACAGGATGGATGGTATTAGATGATAGGAACACATGCATGAGTGGTAAGTGGGCATGATGGCTGGACCATGCATGCAAGAGAATGGAAGCAAAAGAGAAAGCTGTGAAGACCAAACTCACTTTAGAGCAACTCATTCACTGTGGAACCAATCCAGTCCCATAAGAAACCCACTCCAGAGAGGCAGTCTTTAATCCTTCTGAGTCAGGGTAATGGCCTATTATCTATTTGTCTTTCCTAAGCTCTCATCACTCATCACTTCAATATCATTACGTTGGGGATTTACTCTTCTGCACATGTAACTGTGAGAGACAAACTACATCTAAACCATGACAGATGTGTATGGCCACATGGAAGCTATAAATGTAAAAATTCAGGTGGTAATTTCTACACAAAAGTCAATGACTCCACTTGCTCTTGAATTACTTGCATTAATTCTACAAATCCTTTCATGAATTAAAGCATAAGCCTTTTTTTTATAGTTCTTATTGTTTTTCCCTAAAATTCTCTCTCTTTAGGATTTTTTTTGTATTAAACAGGAAGATAATTTGTGGGAAATGCCCTTTACTCTAATTGTAATATAGGCTGTCTATATCACTGACATAATTGTTTGAATTAACTTGTCTTATAATTAATTCTTTATTAGAAGACTCCATTTTTTATATCAACAGAAAAATCCCTGTCCTAAACCAATCTTCCAGATAAGCCTGAAGCTGGGATGAATACAGTATAAGCTCAAGCTAGTGACCTCCCCTCTTCATCAGAGTCACAGCATTAGAAGTTGTAATCTTTATCCCTTTTTGGTATTTGTGATTTTAATCAGATTCTGTATATTAATTGTCAGTAAAAAAAAATTACAAAGTAAATAAGCCCAAGTGACTATTTGGAAGAACATCATTAAGAATGACTTTAATACTCTATCATGTATATTTTCTACAGTGCTCAAAAGTATTTAAAAAACATTTCTTATTTCTATAGTTTTAAAAATACAAAATATAAATAAAAATGCAAAGATGAAGCAGGAATAACAAGGAAAAGAATTTTTGTAAGATAGGCAGTTTGATGACAGCTGCTGAGAAAAAAAAGGAAGCTGAATACTGGAAATAAACAGAGATTCAAGTGAGATCTGAGCAGGTATTTTTGATCAAATGATAGAAATGTCCATCCCTGTGTGTCCCCTACAATTCCCTTCCCATCTCCTAACCAGTATGCACTCTTTTCAGACAAAAGCCCTTATGTTCTATGTGCACTAACTTCATTCATTTCTGTGATTCTCACAAAAGACTTGTATATGTATAAACTCTGAAACCATATTTACAATGAAGACAAGGTAGTATTCCAAACTCCTATGAGATGGTCCTTCAATAGAATCCTCTGGAACAAAATGTTCAAGGAAGGACAAGACTAACAGACTCAGAATGGAAGATTGACCAGAGTTTTCTTTTCTCCACGGAAATCCTGCTTGCCCTGGGCAATTTGAAAAACATTAAGAAAGAAAATGAAGGAAAGAGACCCAGATAGTGAAATGTAAATGGGAAGAAAATCACAAAGATCTAGAGCAAAACAGAACCAGAGCTCTTCAAGTGTGATGGCATTAATGTCCTCAACTCTCACCCTGACCTACATTCTTTGCCATATGGCTTGGCAGTTCCTCCTCCCATGAAAGAGGAGGGGGTAGGTCACCAGCATTTGCTTTTGGGTTTGCCACTCTTCTGCTTTGGTTAATGGAATATTAAAAGACGTGACACATCAAAGCCTGAAAACTTTTATGCTATTGTGTCTCTTTCGTGTCTAATAACATAAGGAGACTATGTGTAGGTTAGTGCAGAAGGAGAATTAGTGACAAATGAAGCAGAGGCATACACAGAAGTGTCTGATCTACATCAGCTGACCCTTAGCTGGCCTGCAGATCTGTGAGCCAGGTAAATGCATATCACTAAATACTATTACAGAGTGGCAAACTGTTAGAGATCTTCCTTTGTGGACATAAATTAACTGACAGGGAGTCCAACAACTTCAACTCCTTCAATTATAGAGGAGAAAATCGTTTCCCAAAAGTGTGACTCATGGTAGTGGCAGGTATTATATCCTGAAACAGAACAGTGAATATCTGGGTTTTATTCTAGGCTCAGATACTTGACAACTACATGAGCCTTTGAAAGTAAACTAGTTCCCCTGAATCTAAATGCATTATTAAGTGGGAATAATACATAATAACATTTATTAATACCTATAAACTGTGTTGCTCTACATAAGATAATCAATGTGAAAAATGGAGAAAGAAGCGAATGTGTGGTTAGTACTTAATAAATAGCAAATACGTCATCAATCTTTCATTGACAGGATGCCATTTTATCTATGTTAATCTTATTCATATATACTTATACATAAGGTAGGTGCTCATTTGCTCAATAATCCTTGCATTCTTATTCAGAATCAAAGTCAGGCCCTGGGTACATTAAAAGAATGAGAAAATTTAGACTAAAGGAACAAAGTAATTTCTGAAGCAACTTAACACCATAGCACTTGGCATGCTTTTTATTAATCAGTAAGTGGCTTACTGATTGTAGCTCAGGAAAACCATTAACCATTGTTAGCAAAATAAATTTCTGCTACTTCACATAGAAATGCATTACTGAATAACTCAGAATGTTCGTTTTATACCCTTTGGGCTGAGAATTTATTAGAAATACTTTAGTTTTAGCTATGCAAAGTGTCATGATATATACACCACACCACCTGACATTAATAGTCATCATTTTCTCCATGAAATTCTGTTCCACCTGCTTTTGTGGATGGGCACCCTTCTATGGAGGTGTTCCCAAAGGCTTACAGTGCCTTGCAGATGTTCTATATGGCCTATGTTTTGATTCAACTACATCAAGCAAATCTTCCTAACTCATTAGGAAAAGTGTTTTTAGATTTAACTTCTCTAAGTGAGGACTGCCTATTTTTGAACTATCTTATATGACCTTTTGCTATGAAGTGCATCACCAGTACCAAAAAACAAAAACCAAACCAAAAGAAAAAAAAAAAGATATGCACCTGCAAATAACCAAGATAAGAGAACAATGAGTTTTAATTAATACCAATGAATATTATTTGAAGAAAAATGAGGTCATTGCTTTAAATTATTGAGAATGCTTGTTAGCAATACAAAATCTTGCCTTGAGTGAGACTTAAGAGAAAGCCACAAAAGATTGACAATTATATGAGGGTACACATATTCTCTAATCTTTTCTCTCGCCTTCAAGTGTATTGAATTAAAATTCCTTCCCTGGTTTCCTAATTGCAATGTGATTTTACATATGAGAAAAGCTTTCTCTGAGATGAAATCTCATGCAATTTCTTAGGATCTTCAGGCATTTTAGTTAATCCAGATTAAAGTAAATCAATCAGAATTCTAGAAGATTAAATAGTATGTTTTTATGCCACCTCAGAATATCTTTCCCAAGAAAATGTATTTGACAGATTCTATTAGCAGGTCTCAAAGTTTATAATATTGCAAAGAAAATGAGAGAAATACTGGAGGGAGATGGTAGAATCCTGACAGAACCTGAAGTGACTCTGCTCTCAGCTATGTTTCATTCCAATTATTTCCATTGCACAGAGTTACAAGTTTCAGGACATAAAGAAATGTTGGAGCAAGCGGTGAGGACTTTAATTCCCAAGAAAGATTTGCAGGTCCACATCACTGTTTTTAAAATAGAGACCTTTAACTAATAATTTGTGAACAGATATGGGCTATGGATAACTTTGCAAATGTTTCATATTCAGCCCTTTGTTGAAACATTTGTAATTCATATTTTGGGAAGAATCTATTAGCTACATTGTTTCTAGATTCTTTAATAGTAATAGCTAATGATCTTAGTAATAATAAATAAATACTAAATATTTATTTAGAAAATAAAGTGTTTTTTATTGTATTTCACAAAGGAATATTAACTTAAAGGTCTGAATTAATGAGTCAATACACAAATTCTCAGCAGAAAAATATTGATGTATAGTGTGGAAGACAAAAGATATGGTTTGGTAGCATCCTATCTGCATTCTGCTTAGGATGAACTCTAGGGAGAGCTTATTACTTATCCCTGTCTATATTTCAAACAATGTTTCAAAATGACTGTGTCAGATTGAAATTATAGTTTACATTCACACACATAAACAAAACAAATCAAAAAGAAAAACTTGCTCCAAATAGAACTCATTCATGGGTCGTAAAGTGAGTTTTCTTCTTTTTATTTTTAATTCATACACAAATTAATTTCCCTTTTTATGGTTAAAGAAGAGAAAAGGGTAAGGCCAGGGTTTACATATATTTTAAGTAGAATTCTGCTTAAAGATAATATGGGATAGAATATGTCCCCAAACAACTACTGTAGTGGCAAAATGTTGATGTCAATATATATAAAATGATCTGATATTTTGAAATATCAGCAGAGTCTTTTAATTTTCTCTAAGACCTTGGCCTCTTTCCTATTTAAACACCTGAGTAGTGGGATGAATATTGTTTTAAGGAAATGATTTTACTACCATAACAGAGAAAAGCAATTTGAGATTCCAAAGGCAAAACTCCAGAGCCTGAATAGATTGGAGGTCTGAGAGCAAAGCTTCCTAAGTCTCTGTCCCCAATCATGATAGTCAAAGATTTAATGGTGGGGGTGGGGAAGGGAGTGTTTAGAGGCAGCAAAGATTCAAAATGGAGTGGAAATCAGGGGAAAAATATAGAACCTATAATTTGCTGAGGAAATTGGACTCTGGGACCTTCCCCAACATGCTGAATAATTGAAAGGCACATAAAGCCCAAGATAGTTTGGGGATGGCAATAGATGGGCCTGGAGATCACTAGCTCTATATCTGATTGCCTTTTAAAGGCAGATGGGAAAAGAGAAAATGTTCTAAGACCCCTCTCTGCCTAATGCCACTATGAGATTGAGACCTACATGTGTGAAGTAGAAGAACATAAGCCAGGCTCAGCTGTCAGCCTGAGCTGTTCCAGAAGCAGGTTTCAGCCAGGGAGGCCACAGCTAGTATAAAGCAGGGAGTTGGGGGAATGAGCCATTTGCAGTTCTTATCAAGCTTCTTGGCAACTGGTCTGCAATTGATAATCAAGTCTTGCTGTGGGGTTGGAAGGACACTTTAATGAGAAAGGAGAAGCAGGCAGAATCTTCAAACATTAAAGAGAAAATTTATATTTTAAAGTGATTGGTAAGGGGGCTGAAGTTGTGGCTCAGTGGTAGAGTGCTTGCCTAGCACTTGTGAGGCACTGTGTTCGATCCTAAGCACCACATTATAAAAATAAATAAAATAAAGGTATAGTGTCCACCTACAACTAAAAAAAAAAGGTTAAAAAAAATAATGGGTAGGGCAACAAGCACACAACTAAAATACTGTGAGCACTACTAGGCAGGTCTTTTATGTCTCTCCTGAGGGTCATGTGGAGGTGCAAATGTGTCTGGCAACCAGAATGCTCTGATTTTACTTGTTTTCAGTATGGGCAAGAGCACTGTTCACTGTTCCAAAAAAGATGCTCAAACAAATATGCTTGGTTGCCTCTCATAAAGCACAGCTATGTGACTTGATCCGCAAAACCTGATAAAACTTTGGGGAACAAAAAGTAAACTTTATATTTTTCAATCTGTAGTTTACAAATACAAGTAGCCCTCCCTTATTTGCCGGGATACCTTCTAAGACTTCCATGAAGGCCTGAAACCGAGGACAGTACCAAACCCTATGTATACATTATATTACAAACACAGCCAAGTCTGACAGATCTGGTAACCACCAGGGCTTTGAAATGACTGTGCAGGTAGAATATAGAGTATAGATATTTTGGACAAGGTTATGATTTATATCACAAAGGAGATGGAGTGGAACAGCTTAAGATTTCATCATGGTATTCAGAATGGCATGCAATTTAAAACTCATGAATTGTTAATTTTTGAAATTGTCCATGTAATATTTTCAACATTGGTTGCAGGTGAGGGGTGCTGTGCTGTGGTGAGGGCTACCATAGTGGCTTTATATATATATATATATATATATATATATATATATATATATATATATATATATATATATATTAAGTGCATATTAAATGCCACCAAAAAAACTAAATGTAGCTTCTCTATAAATATTAGACAGCCTGCCATCTTTCTACCATAGAGACAAAATGGGGAAGAACGCTCAATAAATGGTTTAAGAATATGACAGCTCAGAACTACCTTATGTTAGGAGTAGTTTTTGAAATATACTTTAAGAGGGATTTGCCTACTGATTGATATTGCAAAGAAATTAGAGAAGTACAAAGTACAAAGATCGAACGTAGATCTGTTAAAACACAGGACAGTTTCTAAGCAGGGGAATAAGATAGTGGAAAAATACTGGAGGACTTTAGAGCTAGTGGAAATGTACCTGAAGGCTGTAGAGATGCTCTGTTCCATGAAGCCATCAGAGTTTGCTAATTGGTACTTGAAGAAGTTGGGCTTTTACTCTCCTTCAAAGACTGGGAGAAGGGAGGGACTATCATTCAGCTGGTAGCTGCTAGTAGGTCCAAGGGGACTTTTCTGTTTGTATAACTTCCAAAAGGTTGGGAGAAGATTTATGTCACAAAGGGGCAGAAAACATATCTATAGCAGTTTATCTAAAGTAAATGCTTAAAGAAAAGGGAAATGTAAATTATAATGCACCAATAAAGATATGGAAAAAAAGAAAAGGGAAATAAAGGGATTGTATTCAGTAAGAAATCTGGTTAGAGTTTAGACAAGCTAATAAGAACATTAGGGATGCATTCCTCAGAGTTAGATCTGGATTCAAAAGGATTTGGAGCTGTGTTCCCCTCAGGGCACAGCCATGTAGAACTTGGAACCTAAGATGTGTATAATATTATTCTGTTTTCGGGACTATTAGAAAGAAAATTATGCCTCAAATTCTTCCTGAGCTCTTTTCACACTGGAACACTTACTGATAAAGATTGAACAATCTTTGTGTCCAGAGAAAATAAAGCAAAGCCTTAAAAATTGTAATGTTTACTAATTTCATTGAGTACATATTTCCACCATGGCTGATCTCAGGTTGTCAACTTGATCACACTGAAATATAAAACTGGAAAGAAGAGTTCATAATTTGCTCTTCCAAGGTAGAATCAGTCAGGTCAAACTTACCATTAAAAGCCATACACACTATCCAAAAAATAGAAAGTGTATACTCCTGGAAATAAAAAATAATATATGTTCAAGATCAGTTTCTAATTAATGAGATTTCAGAGAATTTACTAAAGACAAGTTTTCAAGATAAATAGCTCAAGTAGTATAACATGGACCTATTGACTTTTAACATCTTATGAATCATAGCTAGCTTAATTCTCATCATTGAGCTTGGTTGAAGAACCCTAGACTCTTAGATTCATATAACTAGTAAATTTTCAATCTGGGAATGGACCAGAAAACAGACTGCTTCCCGAATGCTCCCTCTCTTTTTTGTGTTAAGAGGCAACCAGGAGCTCTACCAAGAACAATATTCATAAATCTTCTCCAGAAGACCAACGTCCTTAAGAATATTATTCTTACTTTACTCAAGAGCTCACAATTCTTGGAGGTTAGTGCCTCCTTCAAGGATCAATATTTAACCAAGGTAGCTGAAAAATAATGTGAACATTTACCCCTGAGAGGTGTTACTTCATTTGCAACCTTTGCACACTAATGGGTGATATTCTGATATGGTTTAATGGCAAAAAGTAGGAGTATTTTTGTTTTTGTTTTTGTTTATTCAAAAGGGGTAGGGATTAAGAGTGTAGCTCATTCTATTAGGTGGTACAATGTGTGCTTAGCATGAAAGATGCCTTCTATTTGATCCCCAGCACTCCAAAACAAGTAAATAAATTTGAAAAGAAAAATGCATAAGAAATTTCAACAGCTTGATGCTCCATTGTAATAAGTAGGGGAAAATGTAAATCTAAAATGGGAAGAAAGGAAAAAATAATGGTCCCTAGAAACAATAGTCAGCAGATTTATGTATCTTGATATCCTTACTTTACAGCATGTTGGTTAACTCAGAGCATGTACCTGATGCTAGTTTAAAGGAACGAAAGAGAATTGGAAGGAAGGAGAGACAAAAGGAAGGGTGGGAAGAAAAGAATAAAATAGAAGGGGGGGGGAAGGTCAGGAGAGAGGGAGAGTGATATCTGGTTGGTTACACTAAATAAACTAAAGAAGGCCTTACAGGGGAAAATGAAGGCTAGATATGTAGGAAAATGTGGCCTTACTTCAATATTAACATAGTGAATTTTATTTATAACATTTACCTGCCAAAATATCAAATTTATGTCACGCCTGTTTTATTGTACATACTATCAATTAGCATACTGGATGAAATAGGGTCTGATGTTATGTCTTTATATCTTTACATTTGACAAATGTGATGAAATATGTGCATTTGTATTTTAAATTGCATACACACAGTATGAGTGTTAAGTGAGACTGTTATGCAAAGCATACAGCCATAAGGAGTTAAATAAAAGTGCTAGGAGGTGCTCCGTCTTCTTTCAGTCAAGTCAATGAGCTCCCCACCTGGAAAGGGAAGTTTATGACAGCGTCAGTGTTGTAGGTTCACAGCAGCTTCTCTGATGTGGCCACAAATAAAACAATATTTTTCTGGCTTTTAATAAAATACTATTCTACCAGGGATGTTATAATCTTCCAGTGCTGTATTTTTGTAGTTAATTGTCTCCCCTTTGCATAATTTTCATTTGTTATTCAGACAATAATGCCTTTTGAAATGCACTTAGGTAACAGTGTAGACAGGATGAAAAGTATTTTTGCTGAATTATTTCTTTTTAAATGAAGTAATTATCAAGAATTAAATACCTATCTGATAATAAATATAAACTTACTACAAATTGATGTTTATGTTGCAAATATTTTCATTACAAAGGCATATAAGACCTCCCAAGATCTCTGTACAAGGTAATGCTAATAGTGGGTAAGTTTTCTGTGGCTCTCAGTAAACAAACCATGCTCTACTACAATTGTAATCATCAGTGTCTGCTGGTCATCAAAATGGAAAAAAATTGTTTACAGAAGCAAAATCTGATTTAGATTCTAAAAATTGTAGGTGCAAATGTAGTTTGTTCCTTGGTTTAAAATCAGTAAAACTTGTAGGATTTTTTTTAATGTGTTTTTTCTCTTTATCTCTTTCTATCCATTCAGAAGAAAAATGATTATTGTCTAGTAGGCACTCAGCACCTCAGGAAAAGCAGAATCCCTTGACAGAATGTGCTTCTGCCGGATAAGGGAAGATGATGAACTAAAGTCATTTTAGGGTGAAGTTTCAAAATAAACTAAAGAAAGACACCCAAGATCTATTGGATGAGCTGCTGTGAAGATAAGGTCAGCCCTGAGCCTTAGAGGAATGAAACCTTACAGAAGCAGGCAGTAGGCAATATGATTTGCATCAATTCTTACTTTAGAAACCCTAAATGCACTATTAAAACAATAAAATATTTTTATTATATTAAAATTTAATTGAATGAAATTTCTGAGGTTTTGGTTGCTTATAGGGAGAAACCATGTTTAAGCGTTTATGTATGTGATGATCAGCAGGTCACCCAACCTATCAGGAAAAGGACAGGTGATTCTGGTGAAGAATTTAGAGGAGTTTTTATGTACAGGGAGTAACCCTTTAGATTCTAGATCCTGAAGAACTGAGAGATTCCTAATACAGGAGTGTCGTAGTGTCTTTAGGCTGTTGTAGCCAAGTGCCAGGGACTGTGTGTCCTTTCAACAATAGAAATTCATTTCTCACAATCCTAGAGGCCAAGAAGTCTGACTTTAAGGTCCTGGCAGATTTGGTTTCTATAGAGGGGCCACATTCCTGGTTCACAGACAGTGACTACTTGCTGTATTTTCACATGATGGAAGATGCAAAGCAGATTTCTGGGACCTCTTTTCTAAGGTCTCTGACTCCATTCATGAGGACTCCATAATCTAATCATCCTGCAAATACCCACACACCAGTATCACTTTACCTTGAGAATTAAATTTCAGTGTAGAAATTTTTGAGGGGACACAAATATTTGGTGTATAGCAAGGAGGTTACTGAATAACCACAAATTTCAGCATTATAATATCAGTGTCTTCTGATTTAACTTAAGTCCCTGGGCATGTGTAATTTCATGGGTGTTTATTCCTTCCAATAGACACTGTTTAGGATCTATTGAATCATTCTTTCTACTTCTGATATACTTTTAATTCTGCAATATTTCATCCAGCTATCCATTCCTAATTGTTCAATACTGTACCTTTATATAATATGTCACTTCATATTTTGAGTATGACTTGAACTATGACACAGATTTCAGGGAATAACATGATCTTCCTGTAGTTTTCAAGTTTCTCTCCCTGTTGAGTTTACTAATCAATATACTCTTCATCCTGTAAAGCATACCCTAAACCCAAAGGAAATGGTTACCAACTTACCTCATGAACAAGAAATATGCTTCAATAAATGGACACTTGCAATCCTTTTCCTTTTCCACATTTACCCTTATCTCATGGATGATTTTGGTCAGCATTGTTCTCTTCTTGTCTGTTTATCATGAAATTAAAATAATGAGAAAATTTACTGAGGGGTGGAGAAGGGATCAAAGATATGAATACATATGTGTTATAATGCTTATCACACTCATATACACACACACACACATCTCAAATGTGTTTACCTGATCTAACTGAGATAGTAACTTTCAAAGGGATCTTGTACGTGACAGGTGCTCAGAGATTAAGTTAAAGAAATGAACAAGTGACTGCCCAACCTGGAAGTAGTTCTATTCAGGAAAGGTTCTTTATTTGATTGATATCTCTTCTCTGCCTTTTCCAGCTCATCAGTACTGTATCTCATTGTGCAGTCAGCCATGGATATCATGATGTATCGGAGCTGGAAAGGGTATTTTAATGAATCACATTCTTTAGACTCACAGGTGTTCATTGCATACATTCTGGTGGTGTCACTAGGAATGGTAGAGTTTGTTTAAAACTAATTCACCAAATTTTTCAGTACCTGATATATTCACTTATCAAAATCCTTTTGAAAAGTAGATAAGGTATGAATATATCAGAAACATCCTTAAATTTTAGGAAATTCCAGGCCATTAGGGATACTGAAAAGCAAACAGGATTATAATGCAATGATAAGTACCATGTTAAGGATAAATGTTTGTTGCCTTAGCTATGGGATCAAGACAGGATGACAGCTCATGGAAGAGCACTAGATGACAATAGGTGAGTTACTGTGAGCCTCTTAAAGAGGAGGGAAAGGGTTTTCCATGCAGTGACTGTTTAGCATAATTATAAAAGGAATGCGCTATAAACTTATAAATGGTTTAGGAGAATATAGTCAGAGTTCTGTAGTTTAATTCCTACAGTTTCTTAGCAGATGACTTTTTCTCTTAGCATTCACTTATTTAGTCTATTATGCCTTAGAGAGTGAGAGGGTAAAAGAGAGAGCATTAAGCAGCCTGTAAAGACTCAATAAATTGTATTTTTATCTACAAAATTAAGGTTATGCATTCAGGAGACTGTAATTATTTCTGTTTAGCTATAGTGAAATTTTTTTAAATTAGATGATGATAATAAAAGTTGGTTAGAATTTAAAGAAATTTTTAGTAATTTAACAGTTGTTGCAAGCTGAGTTTTCTTGGAAGCAGACACTAAGGAATAGTTTGTTTAAAATTATTGTAAAGTATCAAAACTTGGGCTGGGTTTGTGGCTCAGTATTTTATTAAAAGCCAGAAAAAATTTGTTTTATTGGTGGTCACATTAGAGAAGTTGCTGTTAACCTACATGCCTAGCATGGGTGAGACCTTGGGTTCGATCTTTAGCACCACATAAAGATAAATAAATAAAGGTACTGTGTCCATCAGCAGCTAAAACGTATTTTTAACAAATCAAAACATATAAAAAGAAGAAAAAGAAAATAGGATGAAGCAGAGAAAACCTTTAACCTGTGAGGCAAAGTTTGCAAAGCCTTCCTGCAGGAAGTATAACCTTATTGCAGAGACTGAAATGGTCAGGAAGGTAAGGCCTGGAACAAGGAAGGGCTCCACAGCTGAGATAGGTTACTGGAATCTTTCTGGACCAAGCTCCTGGCAGCTGGACAGCAGGGGTAATATGAACACATGCATTATTTTGTCTATCACACTATTGTTTGCCAATGCAATATCCTTTTATCCTTGTTATTGTTGGATATGAAATATCCCCAGAAAGCTCATGTATGAGACAATGTAGGAATGTTCAGAGGTGAAATTATTAGATTGAGAGAGATTCTGGATAGATTAATCCATTTGATGAATTAATACTTTGAATGTTAATGAGTAGTAAGGATAGGCAATGTAGAACATAGCTGGAGGAAGCAGATCACTGGGGGCATGTCCTTGGGGACTATATTATCCCTGACACCTTGCACCAGCCATCTTTCTTCTTCCTGACCATGCCATGAAAGGGGTTGCTTTTCTCTGGCCTATCCTGCAGCCATGATGTTCTGCCTCACCTGGGACCCAGAGGTTTGAAGTTAGCTGACCATGGAGTAAAACTCTGAAACCACGAACAAAAATAAACTTTTCCTACTCTAAATTGTTCTCATTGTATGTTGGTCATAATGATACAAAGCTGGCTAATACCGGAATTTTGAAAAGTCAGTCTTTCTCAGTTCTCTTTCCATTCATCTTGGCAATTGACTCCGTGACTCTGTAGATAATGAAAATCCCCCGGTGAGTCTTCTGTTTCTTTTTAAATGAGAAATTGTTAAATAGCAGACTCAAAAAAAAAAAGAAGAAGAAGAAGAAGAAAGAAAGAGATCTTTCTTGCCTTAAGAAAGATCAATTTGGCAATAATAAGCAAACTTTTTGAAACTGGTTGAGAATGAGACAGACTACTAATTAGTTGATGTTTGAAGAAGATTAATGAGATGGCAAAGGAAAAGTATTCAGAGAAAGTGACCAACATTGAAGCTACAGTTAAGGGTTAATAATGCTATTTAACAGCTCAGATGTAGGACAGAGTATGTGGTCTAGAGTATGGTTGGTGTAAGGTTGGTGTCATTTATTTCCCATCAGAGGAGCTCTGATAGGATAATAATATCAACTAATACTTACTAAATGCTTATTTGTATCGCTCACTCTTTTAATCACTTCATGTACTTTGCCCTTTCTTGTCAATAGCCACTAGGCATCTCTTCTAATTTGTGGTCAAGAATCCTGGCTTTGTTTAAAAATGAGTTGTTCACATATCTTCATGAGGCTTTCCTATCCCAAGGGGTAAATGTTCATTAGCATATGTTAATCTTTCTTTACAGTTCCATTTCCCATATCAGTTTGCTAGACATGTGACCAAAAAAAAAACTGATAAAGAGAAAAAGCATATCAGGGGCTTCTGGAATTATTTTCATCTCATAATTTTATAAAAGGCTGAACTGAGATTGGGTCATGCTTGTTCCTGAGTTTGAACACTGTCATGTGAGACCCCCAAATTTGTTGTGTACATATAATTTTGAAAATTTAAATATATTTATTTATGTATTTATTGACTTGAGTAGATAGATAAAATTTTATGATTTATTTTGTAGGAAATGCTCTGTTCTGTAGTACAAATACAATGTGGGATGCTTAAATCTACCTAATTAACACAGTTATCATTTTAATCATGAGAATACACAATATCTGCTCTCCTAGAGGTACTCAAGAATATGTTATCAATTACTACAGTTACCACATTGTACAATAGATTCTTTTAAACATATCTAACAATCTATTCTTTTTTGTGACTAAAAGAAAGTTAGTCAAGAGATGTGAGGGCCCTCATATCTTGATGCCACTGAATTAACCAACTCTGGATGCCTGCCTTGAGATTCCTTATGATATGAGATAATACAATCTTGTCATTGTTTAAGCTAATTTTCATTTATTTAGCTATTTCCAGGTAAAGAAGTCCAACAAAACATGTTTGGTATAATTATCAGTGTAAGGAGAAGATAAGAAGGGTAAGGGAGGAATTACCAAGCTCCCCACATCCACTGGGGAGAACAGAAGTTCATCTCACAGACTTGAAAGTCATGCCTGTGGTAATTTTAAAATCTTAAATGTCAGTTTTGGGGATAACAATCTGATTTTTTCATAATCTTCTGAGACCTGACTTCAGACTTTCACAATCTCGAATTTTCTTATATGTAAGATATCTTTTGTTTTATGAGATTTCAACATCACAGCTTTCCCCCGCCTCATATATTTTTTTAAATATTTTTCAGTTGTAGATGGACACAATTTCTTTATTTATTTTTCATGTGGTGCTGAGATCAAATACAGTGCCTCATACATGCAAGGAGAGCGCACTACCACAGAGCCATAGACCCGCCTCTTTTCCTCACATCTTATGATACTTAAATATTTTACCAGTTCCACTTATCAAAGAAGATGAAGAATGTCATTAGCTCTGAATAGTTGTTACTGGTTGTTAAAGAAGTGACAACAGAAATCAAGCCTTTCATTAGTGCCCGGTGTACAATTTTATGACATTCAACAGAGTCCTGTGCTCTGTGGATCAAAGGCCTGTAAATGGATTTTTGTAGCTACAGAATTTTCAAGGACAGTGGTCTTTTGATCAGAAAACTGTGCCACCATGTTCTTGACTGATGTCCTTTGGTTTTCACAGTCTCATTAGTGGCTCAGGTGAAACTATTAATCAGGATGGAATCATTTTTGTTTTCCTTCTTCAATTAAAATAACTTTAATTACCCTCAGATGATGCATTCTTTTCATTTTTGCCTTTAAAGTAATTGTCTAATGAAGGCAAGATAATTCCAATGGGTAGATAAGCATGTGTTACAAAATAAAAAAGAAAAGAAAGAAATCTGAGAAAGTTAAACAAGTCATAATGTGAACAAAGTCTCAAGTTGCTTAGTTTACTGCTTAGGTTTCAACTGGGTGTTAAAATTGAGAGAATAATGATATCAACACACTCCCTTAGCATGATGCCATATATCCTCAAATGAAATCTGATCTAATTTGTCCACTTGGGGTTTTTACCTTCTCTGAGATCCTCAAACCATTTGCTTTCTTTTCTACATTTTTTATTAACTATTGCAGCCAGCATATAGCAAGCCGTATTTTCCCCTCATAAAGAAAAAACTTTCTTGACCCCCACCTTATCATTGTACCCATTTATCTATTCCTAACTTATTGCACATCTTACCAAAACTAGGATCACTTCATGTTATTTTCCTAAATTTACCACACTCAAACTTATACCCTCTTTGTATTAGAGAGAAATTTTGCTGTTATGATTTGGATCTGGAATGCCTTCCCAAGTTCATGTGTTGAAGACTTTGTCCCCAATGCAGCAATGTCCAGAGGTGGAGCTTTTAGGATGTGATTAAATAATGATCACTCTAACCTCATCAATAGATTAATCCATTTCATGAGTTAATAATTTGAGTGAATTATTAGGTAAAACCTAGTTGGAGGAAGTAGGTCATGGGGAATATGCTCTGTAACAGTTTATCTTGTCCACAGCCCCTTCACCTTTCCCCACTTCCTTCCTTCCTTCCTTCTTACCTTGTTGGATATGAAATATGCCCAGAAAGCTCATGTGTGAGACTTCCTTCCTTCCTTCCTTCCTTCCTTCCTTCCTTCCTTCCTTCCTCCTCCTCCTCCTTCTTCTTTTATCCCCCCCCTCTCTCCTAACTTGGTTTCCTGGCTACCATGGCCTGAGAAGTTTTCCTCCACCACTTCTATTTATTAGGATGTTCTACCTCCCCTCAGGTCCAAAGCTTTGGTGCTGGCTGACCATGTACTCAAATCTCTGAAACTATGAGCCCAAATAAACTTTCCTCCTTAAAGTTGTTTATGTCAGATATTTGGTCACAGTAATAAAAACCTGACTAAAAAACTTACCAAAGTCTGAAAAATATTGAACACAGTTCTTTTCTTAAGGGGATCTTTCAAATCCTTTCAGCATATTTGGTCACCTTTTTTCCCTGAAACCCTTTCCTAGTATTTAGGACCTCAAACATTTCTGATAGAGTTTTAGTTCCACGTTGCATCATTTCAGTCTCCATGTGGATTACTTTGCTTGTGTAAAACCACAACATGTCCTGGGTTTCCTTATCTTCTTTGTTTTTTCCTTCAGATGTTCTCTCTTTAAGCCAATGGATTTAGTTATAAGCAATATTCTATGACTTCAATAAAAATACCTTGAGACCCAAATTTGACCTAAAACTCTAGATTAATGTTTCCAATTCTCTGCTTGATATTTATCATAGGTATTTTAATTAGCACCTTCAAATTAACACAGCCAATATAGCTATGTATAGCCAATCATTTTTTTCCATATTTGTTATTTGTGCATTATAGTTGTACATAATATGGGACTTGTTAGATTCATATGTAAACCCAATGTAATTTGGCCAGTATCATTCCCCAGTATTTCCCCTTTCTTCCTTCCTTCCCTCTCCCTGGTTTTTTTCCTGTACTCTACTTGTCTACCTTTGGTTTACATGAGACACCCCACAACTTTCTTGTTCTTTTTCCTCTCTAGCTTCTACCTATGAGAGAAAACATATAACCCTTGACCTTCTGAGTTTGGTTTATTTTGCTTATCATAATGTTCTCAAGCTCCACTCATTTCCTATAAATGACATAATTTCTTTGTTCTTTATGACTGAATAAAACTCCATTGTGTTTTTATACCACATTTATTGTATCTATTCATCTGTAGATGGCTGTGGGAGGCCAACCTTACTGAGTTACACTCCCTGGCTGGGTGCTGAGGCACTCAGTTGCAGAAATGTGGCACCCTTCTTGGGTTTGAGGGTTGGTGTCTCATGCATGGGTGTGTCTTGCTACAGCCCCATGGGTAAAGCTATGCTCACCTGTTCCTTTGTAATCTAACCACTTGCCCTGTTTAGGATAGAATCTTCCATGGAAGTGCCTTGTGTGTCCCCTTCTCTTACTGTGTCCTTGGGTGTGGCCTACCCAGTTGTCAGTCAACCTGCTGATAGTGGACTTCATGAAGATACTCAGCCCCCTGAAACCTGACCCCTTGCCTCATTTGAATAGCTTCTCCTCAATAAAAGGGGTCAGCGCGTGCTCTCGCTCTCTCTCTTTCTGCTGACCCTTAAGGTCAGAGGAGCCGTCACAGCGACCCCAAAGAAAAAGGTATTTGTGTATTTTGTGTGGTTATTTTGTGCAGCCCAGTTAGCCCAGTTTAATTGGAATGACTCCTGAGCCTTTTAGTCACGAGAACAGAAACCCGGCAGATGGCCATATAGACTGGTTCCACAGTTTGGCTACTGTAAATTGTGCTGCTGTAAACATGAATATGCATGTATCAGTACATTATGATGATCAGCTCTTTAGGATAAATATTGAGGAGTGGTATAGCTGGATCATATGGTGGTTCCACACATAGTCTATTGAGGAACATTCATACTGATTTCCATACTATTTGTACTAATTTACGATTCCATCAAGAGTGTTAATGTGTTTCATTTTCTCCACATCTTCTCTAGCATTTATTACTGTTTGTGTTCTTGATGGCTGTAATTATGATTGGTGTGAGATGAAATCTAAGTGTAGTTTGATTTGCATTTCTGTAATTGCTAATGATGTTGAACATTTTTTTGTATATTTTTGGCTATCTGTATTTCTTTTTTTGAGAATTCTTTGTTTAGTTCATTTTTTTCCATCTATTAATTGGGTTATTGTGTGTGTGTGTGTGTGTGTGTATCTTAAGCTTATTGAGTTCTTCGTATAATCTCAATATTAATCCTCTATCAGAAGAACAGCTAGCAAAGATTTTCTCCTGTTCTATAGTTTCTCCCTTCAAACACCTAATTGTTTCCTTTGCTATGCAGAAATTTTTTGATTTGATTCCATTCCATTTATTAATTCTTCTTATTATTTTCTGATCAATATGAGTCCTATTGAGAAAGTTGTTACCTGTGCCTATGTGTTAATAGTGTCAACCCTATGTTTTCTACCAGGACTTGCATAGTTTCTGGTGTAATTTTTAGGTCTTTGATTCATTTGTTAGTTGATTTTTGTGCAGGATGAGAGATAAAATTCTAGTCTCATTTCTCTACATATGAAAAGCCAGTTATCCCAGTTAAAAAGGCTGTCTTTTCTCTGATGTGTGTTTTTGAAATCTTTGTCAGGAATCAAATGATGGTATATGTGTGGGTTTGTTTTTGTGTCTTCCATTATGTACCATTGGTCTATGTATTTCTTTTTATACCAGTACCATCCAGTTTTTGTTACAATAGCTCTGTATTATAATTTGAAGTCAGGTATTGTGATGTCTCCAGTATTTCTTTTTTGGATTAGAATTGTTTGGGCTCTTCTGGGACTTTTATTCTTTAATGAATTTTAGAACTGTTTTTTTTTTTCTTATTCTATTAAGAATATTATTGGTATTTTAAAGGGAATTGCATTGAATCCATTTATTGCTCTTGGAAGTATGGCTATTTTAATAAGATTAATTCTGCCTATTTATGAATATGAGAAGTCTTTCTATCTTCTTGTGTCTTCTTCAATTTCTTTCTATAATTTTCTATATTGGAGTATAAATTTTCAAAATTGTTCCTAATGATCTGCTAGATTTCTGAGATGTCTGTGTTGATTTCTCTTTTTTATCTTTAATTTTATTAATTTTAATTTTAGTTTTATTAATTTTCTCTCTTTTGGTTTTGTTTAGTCTAGCTAAGAGATGCTTCATTAGGTTGTTAATTTGGGCTGTCTCTTGAATTTTCTTATGTAGGCACTCATAGCTATAAACTTTTCTCTTAGAACTGCCTTCATAGAGTCCAAAGTCTCTGGTATATTACATCACTATCTTCACTTGAGAATAAGAATTTTTTAAATTTCTTCAAGTTTCTTCTATTACAAATTCAACCTTCAAAGATGTATTGTTCAATGCCCATGTGTTTACATAGTTTCTGTATGTTTTTTTTTTTTTTGGTATTGACTTCTAATTTTATTTGATTATGAGCTGATAAGATGCAAGGGATTATATAAATGTTTTTATTTGCTAAAAGTTGCTTTATGGACTCTTTTGGAGAAGGTTCCATGAACCACTGAGGAAAAAAAAAGTTTATTCAGCTGTTTTTGTATGAAATATTCTATAGATGTCTATTATGTCTGCTTGATTTATATTTTTTTTTAGTCTAAAAAGTCTGTACTGAGTTTATGTCTAGACAATCTATCTGTTTGTAAAAGAAGTATGCTGGAATCATCCAGTATTACTGTGCTGGGGTCTGAGTCTTTATTTTAGTAGTGTCTTTCTTATGTGCTCAGATGTATCAATATTTGAGGCATAGATATTTAATATCATTATATCTTATTGTTGGATTTTCCCTTTTACCAGTATGAAGTGAAGTGTTTCTTTTTTCTCTTCTGATTCATTTTGACATGAAATTGGCATAGGCAGATGAGAGTAGCTACCCTGCTCGTTTCTGTGCTCAATTCACATGGTATATCAATTTTAATCCTTTCATACTCATCCTGTGGCTAACTTTGCTTGCAAGGTGAGCCTATTATAAATAACACATATTGTTTACAAGTATTGTTTATAAATCCATTCTGCCAGCCCATGTATTCAATTGAAGAATTGAAGCCATTTATATTCAATATTATAATAAAGAAATGTTGGCTAGTTTTTGCAATTTTATTTATTTATAGTGTGTTATTTGGTTCTATTTCTCAAATCTCATTTTCAAATGAGATTTGTTCATTTGTGATCTCTGGAGCTTGTTTTTGGTTTCTTCTGTGAGAAGTATTTCTTTAAGTAAGTTTTTTAATGCCAGCCTAGTAGTGAATTTTTTAAGTTTCTGTTCATTGTAGGAGGTTTTTATTTCCCTTTTATTTTGAAGGATAACTTTGCTGGATATAGCAATCCAGTTGGTTGACAGTTATTTTCTTTCAGGATTTGGAGCACATCATTCCAAATCCTCCTAGCTTTTATAGTTTGTGCTGAGAAATTTGAAGTGATTTTGAATGACTTGCCTCTATATGTGACTGTATGTTTTTCTTTTGAGACTTAAAATTTGATTCTTGTTCTGTATGTTAGGAATTTTAATTATAATATGTTTTGGACAGATTTGGCCGGGGGAGCCTCTTGTTTATTTGGTGTTCTGAATGCATCCTGTATCTAGATGTTCATCTCATTCTCAAAGTTTGAAACATTTTTCGGTTATTATTTCCCTGAAGAGGTTATCCATTCCATGAGACTAAATCTCACAAGCCTCTTCAAATCCAATGATTCTTTTTTTTTCCTGTTTTGCTTAATGTTTTCCTAAAGGTTTTTTTTATATATCATAGTTACCTATTTCCTTTTCTTTAATACTGTTTGTTCAAGGCCACTCTGTCTTCTATCTCTGAGATTCCGTCTTCAGCATGTTCTACTCTTACAGAGACTTTCAACTGAACATCACTCTGCTGCCCATAAACACAGCCTTCCCTTGATTAGTCCATGAACGTATTCATTGACACCCATGTATTCATATTTCCAACCCTTTTTTACCTGGTTCTATGAACTGCCAGACTGAAAGGATAAGTCAGGTGGATGCCCCTTCAGATTTCTGGCTTGGATCCCTATGGATACTATCTTCCTTGTGCCTATTTCACTAATGTTTTGCTAGGTACACCCTCAGCAAGGTTAGGTGCTTGCTTGGTAAGTATGATACAGTTTGCTATGATCTCCTGGGCTCCTGCAGCAGCAAGCTGAAGCATAGCTACTCAAGATGGATCCTGCTTCAGGTTTCTATTTATCAGTTGAGACATACTAACATTTTTCAAATATCAATTTACTGTGTGACCACTAGGACAACTTTGTTTAGACTTCTTTTCTGTTCTACAGAGGTTTTTTTTGGTTTGTTTGTTTTGCATTTCTACTGATAGAACCATCATTGATCACTCATATTACTCATAGCCACTTAACTAGCCTTCCTGCCTCATCTTGTCCCACTAAAATAGTTTTTACTTACTTAAAAAATAATTTCATTGAAATATGACTTACACTCAAAAAACCACTTGAGAGGTATGGTGGTGCACACCTGTAATCCCAGAGGCTCAGGAGGCTAAGACAGGAGGATCTCAGTTCAAAGCCAGCCTCAGCAAAAAGAGAGGCACCAAACAACTCAGTGTAGACCCTGTCTCTAAATAAAATATAAATAGGACTGGGGATGTGGCTCAGTGGTTCAGTGCCCCTAAGTTCAATCCCTGATATACACCCCCAACAAAAACAACAACAGAAAACACTTAAATTTTTAGTTAATGTCTTAGTCAAAAATATGCACCTTCATATTATAACCACACCAATCAAGCCATAAAATATTTCCATTCTTCCCCAAATTTCCACTGAAACAGTTTTCAGTTTTATCTGTCCTTACTTCTAAGATTGGCATCAATTAATATGTTCTTTGTTATTATAGATTAGTATATGTACATGTACTGTACTCCATGTACTTCACTGCTCTTCAGTGTTTTCGATAGGTCAACATGTTTTGATATTCATTAATATTGTATTTAAATAGATTGACTTATTTCATTGCTGAGTAGTATACGATTGCTTGCTTGAATATCTACCCAGTCATTTATTCATTTATCTAGTAAGAAATCCTTGGGTTGTTTATAGTTTGATGTTACTAAAAATAAAGATACTATTAATGTTTGTGTGCAGTTATTTTATTCGTACATATTTGCCTGGGGTAAATAACTGATATTGGAATTACTGAGTCACAGGAGGACAACATTTTCTGTAGCTGTATATTAAACACTCTTTTAAGCAACATATGAGGTTTCCACATTCATATTCTCATACATTCTTAAAATGTTTAGTCTTTTAAAAATTTTAACCATTTTAGTGATGCATAGAGTCTCTTGTTGAGTTTTTAGTGTGAATTTCAATGATAACTTATGGTGTGGAGAATCTTTTCTTCTATTTAGTGGCTACTAGTATCTTTTCTGTAGTAATATTAGTTACACATTTGTGCAAGAGGTTTTTACTAATATTTAGTTCAACGAGTTTAAAATGATGTATGTTTTAAGAAAAATGCCATTCTTTTGTAGTTTCCTTTTTCATTTGCTTAATTGTCTTTCAAGGAATGAAAATTCATCATTTTGATAAAATATAAACTGTGGATTTTTTTTTCCTTTTTGATAAATTTATCCCTAAATATTTCGAGGGCTTTAAAAATTCTTCTTTTAAACCAGGTGTGGTGGTTCATGCCTGTATCCCAGCAACTTGAAGATAGGAAGGTCACAAGTTCAAGGCCAGTCTTAGCAAGTTAGTGATGCCCTAAGCAACTTAATGAGACCCCATCTCAAAATAAAAAATAAAAAAGACTGGTGTTGTAGCTCAGTGGTAAGGCACACCTGGGTTCAAGCTTCAATACTGAAAGAAAAAAAAGGCTCTTGTAAATGGCATTGCTCTTTTAAATTACATTTATTCTTTTAATTGTTCATTGTTAACATATATGGATTTTTTTGAATATTGATTTTGCAAAATTTATTCCACAATTTTAGTAACTCCTTGTGACTGTTTTTATAAGTATTAAGATACAGTAAATAGATTGAGCAAAGTTAGTGAAAAAATAGTGAGTTTATGGGAGACCAGATTATGTTCCCTGGGATAATTATACATCATAAGATTTAAGGTAAAAATAATGTAAATCACAATAAATTGAAAATCCTCATGTAACATTAGCAACAATCTAAGATATTAGCATTAGAGACAATTGTCTTCTTCCAAAGATAAGGAATTGAAAATTAATCACAGGTTATTTCCAGATGATATTCTTAAAACTAAAATAATATTCATAAGCAAGAAGCCCTGCTTTCAGAACTTAAATTTTTCAACCAACTTGAATAAGTGATATGTGTACCTTTAAAATCTGAGTAACCCCTATGGAGTCATTTCCAGGACATGCCTCCAATCATTGTGAAGTTATGTGGGATGTGCCTCCAATAGCTTTGCAGTTACTTCTTCGGTTATGCATTCATTCATTTGTCTTATTTGATGAACCATCTGTTGATTGTGCTTTTTGCAAAGACTGTATTCTCATGCTTTTTGGTGAATTCTCCTATAGATTTTAGTTATATCATGCTAGTTGAAATTTTGTTCAAGTATTCTATGTCTTTAACCATTTTTTTTTCTTTACAAGTTTTAACTATATGTGTTAATCTAATTTGTTTAATATTTTTCAATTTTTTTCATATTTTTTGATAAATACAGGATTCAGACTTTTTCCCCTAAATTAACATTTTTAAAACATCTGAATTAATCTTCCAACTCTCTTTTTTGCTTATCTTTGGTGGTTTCTTGTTTGTTTGTTTGTTTTTATCTTGACATATTCTTTTATCATTTCTCTTCATAGTGGAGTTTTATTCATCTTTCAAGTTTTAGCTTAAATATTGCTTTCTTTTTTGACCCTTCTTTGGTCACTCTAGGCCCAATGAATTATTCCTTCAGTTTATTCATTGTATTAATCAGCCAGAGCTGCCACAATGAAATACTATATACTGGGTGATTTAAATAATAAAAATGAATTTGTCACACCCAGTGATGGAGGATGGAAATCTGTGTTCAGGGTGCCAATATGGTTGGGTCCTGGTGAGGGCTCACTTCTTGGCTTGGGGACAGTCACCTTTTCCCTGTGTGCTCACATGGCAGAGACTAAATAAGACTAAACTCCCTGGTACCTTGTCTTAGAAAGGAACTAATCTCATTTTGAAGGTGCCACTCCCATGACCTCATCCAATCCTAATTATCTACCAAAAGTCCCATCTCCAAATACCATATATTGGTGCTTGACCTTCTACACATGAACGTGAGTGTGATAATTAGTCCACATCACGTGTTGTTCTGTTCAAGGACATGCCACATTGAGTTAGTGTAAATAATGTGCATATATAACTTCTCTTTAAACTATGAGATTCTTAAAGGCAGCACAGCCTCATTTCCCTTTGGTTTCCAGTGACTAGCACAGAGACAACTGTTGGGGTACGTTTTAGGCTTATTTGCTAAGTTTTGAATGAATCTGTGCCATGGTTGATGTGACAGGGCAATGTAAGTTTGCAAATCCTCTTTTATATGTGCTGGTAACTTGTCAGTATCAAGATTCTGATAATGATGAATTAGTTATGATTAGGCAGCACACTATTTTTCACTCATAGAAAATTACACTTGCATTTCATAGCACTTTACACAAATATAAAGATTTAGGTTTAGTATTCATGCCTTATTGTTTTTTTTAGTTCCACAAGGAATTATGTGTGTTCTATCTACTTATCTGAGATTATGTGTGTTCTATCTACCTATCTCTCTTTTGCTTGAAGGAGTGTCTTACTAAGAAGGCATTCAATAATTTTTTATCAAATTATAAGTATGCATATATTAAACTTGTAGTTCTAGAAAACAGAGCACAGAAATACTGGAATATTTCAACCATTTCAAATATTAACCAAATAAGAGAATATTAGGTCGATTAGTTTGGATATTGACTGCCAGTTGTTCTTTTTTTTTTAAAGCATATCTAAGTACCACTTAGAAAATAGCCGTCTTTATGAGACATATGGAGATTTTGAGGCTAAACTCCTAAACTAAAAGCACAGTCTTTGTATGACCTAATTGCAGTTATTAACTTATTGATAAAATTGGATACTGTAAGCCCAGAATTCCAAAAGTCAGAATAGTTGCATACCAGTGCATGAATTGAAAAAAAATAAATTTCAAGGAACTAAATGTGAAAATCTATTTTCTAAAACAAATGTATTTTCTAAATACATTGTAATTTCTAAAACTAATGTCAACTTAGTGCACAGTGAAGAAAAAAGAATAAGCACTGTGAAGGAGTATTATGGAATACATACTCAGAGAAATGTGAACATAAACTGTGCATTAACTAACAACTGAATGATAAGGATAAAAAATTGTGTGTAACATTGTTACTTATATTTATAACATTGTTACTTATATTCTGTTATAGGTTACGTTATGTTACTTATATTTATATTTATATGTTATGTTAAATATTTTATAATTCACATATTTTAAGAATATAAAAGAAAATCTAAAATGAATTAATTTCAAAGACTTGGAAAGTTTCTTGGTAATAATGAAAATCAACCAAGCCAAACAGTCCATCCATCTCTGTTGTCTCTTAATCAAATATTTCCTTCAGTTGATTATAATTATTACTGTCTGATATTGGCTCCTGTGCAGAACATATTTGGTGGAAGAAATTGGAGCTCATAAACTAAAATTGAGATTTAGATTAAACTATGATATACTATGATATAAACCCAAATTTTCATTAGCAAAAAGACAGTGATAAATACAATAAGAATTCAGGGCCTTAGCAATTGATGACTCAACAGACTAATTTAAATAGGGATGACTCACATTCCCGTAAATCTTCATTACTCTGAGCAAATCAGGTTGTAACCTTTTAGTGTTCTTATAAGAAATTGGTTATAAACAATTTCTTATAAACAAATTGATCATAAACAAGAGTCATAGTATTTGATACAAAGGTAATGAAATGAGAAACAGAGAAGTATCCTTCATCTTAAAGGCAATTAACACTACCATGGACCTTATTTTGAAGTAATTCATATCTACTTTAATGGGATTTTCTCCCACAAGAAATATTTGCCAACTCTTGAAATTTACTATGTTCATTTCCTGTAATGTATGGCAGGATTTATTTTCTAGAGAAGTGGAAGTAAGCCCACAGAGCTTTCTTCAGTTTTAGACTTATAACTTTACTTGTTTAATTTTTTTCCCTCAGGTTAAGATAAACAACAAAGCCTATACATGACTTCAGGATTAATTATTAAAATTTTTGATAGGCATTTTTTCCTTTGCAATCCTGAAAGTAATTTTCAGACATGTAATTTTAGGTGTACCTGCAATTTCTCTTTAAAAAATACCAAACAAAATGTGTTCTTTGTCTTTCTCTAAACTTCTGAATTATAGTTTGTTTTGTCTTTTTCTTAAATTTCTTTTTGGATTTGATATTACATATTAAGTCATAATAAATGTTTCAGTGTTAATACAAAGGAAGTTTATAATAACTTATTTAAAATTTTTTTAGTTGTAGATGGACACAATAGCTTTATTTTATTTATTTATTTTTATCTGGTGCTAAAAATCAAACCCAGTGCCTCACACATGCTAGGCAAGTACTTTAACACTGAGCTACAGCCCCAGCTCCTAATAACTTGTTTTTTATAATGATTTTTAAAAATGGCTTAGTATCATCTCACTCATGAATGAAATTCACCCTTTTACTAACACAAATATTATGAATTTGAGAAAATCCTAAATAAATATACTTGATGGAAAGAGTAACTATAATTAATTTATTTATAAATTGCCTTTTAATTATTCTGCAAAATGTATGTCAGTTTAAAAAGTAATTTATGTTTTAAGCAAAAATATATCCATATAGAAATATAATTTGAGGTTAAATTTTTGTTGTTAAATTAAAATGCATAAATATTATTGACAGGTAAAATATTTATAAATATTAACATTGTTTAAGCTGAAAAATTCCAGAAGTGGTTAAATAATTATTTCTATGCAAGCCTTCTGAACAATGTATATTACTAGACTTAACATATTTATTTGCTATGGCATGTACACATCTCTTATTATTTAACATTACATATATTTATGTAAGAAATACTTTAATTGAGCATTTACATATTTTACTAAATGATATAGTATGAAATTGTATGAATATAATCTTATCAGATTGAGGTAAACAATATTAATTAAAATGATATAAGCTTAATACAACTAATCAAGGTAAAGAAGAGAAAGCACAAATTATCAATATTAGGGATAAAATTAGGATATTTTATTGAACACTTGTACTTAAAAAAATAACACTGTTATAACCAACTTTATATCAATATACTTGATAACATAAATGGAATTTTTTTTAAACAACTTGCTAAAACTGACATAAGATATAGAAAAACTTAATATTCTTTTAAATATTATAGAATTTGAAGTAAGTATCAAAAATTTTTACTACAAACCTCCAATGGTTCCATTGATAAATACTATCAAAACATAAAAGATAATTAATACAACTTTTACGTAACGTTTTAAAATGCAAGACCATTATAACTATAATAGCAAAATTTGACAATAATCTTATAAGAGATTATATAAATTTGAAAGAAATTGTTAGGTGTAAATTGAATCCACCAATATATTAAAAGATAATACATCATAATTGAGTCTATCACTGGAATGCAAAATTGGTTTAATATTTGAAAATCAATCAGCATAATAAAATATATTAGAATAAAGGAGAAAATTTTTTATCTCAATAGTTTCTGATAAAGTATTCAATACATGTACACTGAAAAAAAATGATAATAGGGAATTCATTCAAACTACATAAAGGCATTTAAAAATACCAAGTAAGACCATTTTTATGATGAAATGTTGCAGTTTTCCTCTTAAAAATTAGAAACATACATGCATGTCCTTGTCCTGTAGGTTCTAGATAATGACATAAAACAATAAAAAATAAATAAATAACAAGCATAGAGATCAGAAGGTAAGGAAATAACACACTATTTGTAAATTTCTATTGTGTATAAAGTCATACTAATTTCCAAAGCAATTATTTAAATTAATAAATAGCAAGATTTCCAGATGCAAAATCAAATGCATTTGTATTTATTGCAGAAGACAATTGGAAAATGAAAAATTTAAAGTTCTATTTGCAATAATGTCAAACTATATAATATACTTGAAATAAACTTATCAAAAATGCATATCCTGATTTGATATCAAGCTCCTTGATCCATTTTGAGTTAACTTTTGTGCATGGTGAAAGGAGGGGATTCAGTTTCATTTTGTTGCATATGGATTTCCAGTTTTCCCAGCACCATTTGTTGAAGATGCTATCCTTCCTGCATTGCATGCTTTTAGCCCCTTTATCAAATATAAGATAGCTGTAACTTTGTGAATTAGTCTCTGTGTCCTCTATTCTGTACCATTGGTCCACCCGCCTGTTTTGGTACCAGTACCATGCTGTTTTTGTTACTATTGCTCTGTAATATAGTTTGAAATCTGGTATTGCTATACCGCCTGATTCACACTTCCTGTTAGAATTGCTTTTGCTATTCTGGGTCTTTTATTTTTCCATATGAATTTCATGATTGCTTTATCTATTTCTACAAGAAATGCCTTTGGGATTTTGATTGGCATTGCATTAAACCTATAGAGAACTTTTGGTAATATCGCCATTTTGATGGAAAAAGTTGGCTACGATCTACATACTGTGGGGTCGGGCTCCAAATTCCTTAATAGGACACCCATAGCACAAGAGTTAATAACAAGAATCAACAAATGGGACTTACTTAAACTAAAAAGTTTTTTCTCAGCAAGAGAAACAATAAGAGAGGTAAATAGGGAGCCTACATCATGGGAACAAATTTTTACTCCTCACACTTCAGATAGAGTCCTAATATCAAGAGTATACAAAGAACTCAAAAAATTAAACAATAAGATAACAAATAACCCAATCAACAAATGGGCCAAGGACCTGAACAGACACTTCTCAGAGGAGGACATACAATCAATCAACAAGTACATGAAAAAAGGCTCACCATCTCTAGCAGTCAGAGAAATGCAAATCAAAACCACCCTAAGATACCATCTCACTCCAGTAAGATTGGCAGCCATTATGAAGTCAAACAAACAAGTGCTGGCGAGGATGTGGGGAAAAGGGTACTCTTGTACGTTGCTGGTGGGACTGCAAATTGGTGCGGCCAATCTGGAAAGCAGTATGGAGATTCCTGGGAAAGCTGGGAATGGAACCACCATTTGACCCAGCTATTCCCCTTCTTGGACTATTCCCTGAAGACCTTAAAAGAGCGTACTACAGGCATACTGCCACATCGATGTTCATAGCAGCACAATTCACAATAGCTAGACTGTGGAACCAACCCAGATGCCCTTCAATAGATGAATGGATAAAAAAAAAATGTGGCATTTATACACTATGGAGTATTACGCAGCACTAAAAAATGACAAAATCATGGAATTTGCAGGGAAATGGATGGCACTAGAGCAGATTATGTTAAGTGAAGCTAGCCAATCCCTAAAAAAAGCAAATGTCAAATGTCTTCTTTGATATAATGAGAGCAACTAAGAACAGAGCAGGGAGGAAGAGCAAGAGGAAAAGATTAGCATTAAACAGAGACATGAGGTGGGAGGGAAAGGTAGAGAAAAGGGAAATTGCATGGAAATGGAAGGAGACCCTCATTGTTATACAAAATTATGTATAAGAGGTTATGAGGGGAATGGGAAAAAAAAAACAAGGAGAGAAATGAATTACAGTAGATGGGGTAGAGAGAGAAGATGGGAGGGGAGGGAATGGGGGATAGTAGAGGATAGGAAAGGTAGCAGAATACATCAGTTACTAATATGGCATTATGTAAAAATGTGGATGTGTAACCAATGTGATTCTGCAATCTGTATACGGGGTAAAAATGGGAGTTCATAACCCACTTGAATCTAATGTATGAAATATGATATGTCAAGAGTTTTGTAATGTTTTGAACAACCAATAAAAATGCATATCCTTTGCATTTAAGCATTGCAAAACAAATTAAATAAAACAAAACAACATGAGGAATTACTCCTTTTTCTTTTTTTAATATTTACTTTATTTATTTTTATGTGGTGCTGAGGATTGAACCCAGTGCCTCACATATGGGAGGCAAGAACTCTACTGCTGAACTATAACTCCAGCCAGAGGAAATACTCCTCTTTCACACACTGGAAGACTCAATGCTGTTAAAAATGCATATTATTCCCCAAATTGATCTAAGGTAAGGTATATCCTCAGTCAGTATCCTAACCTGCTACTTTGTAATATCAACAAACTGATTCTAGAATTTACGTGGAAATTCAAAGGGTCTATGAGAGCTTAATCAAATCAGAAAACAAAAAAGTGTTTACACTGCCTGCATTTGAAGCTTAATATAAAGCCAAGTAATCGAGACAATGATATATTGACCTAAAGAGAGCAAATAGGTCAATGGAGCAAATGGACTAATATTTGTAAAGATAACTCTGCCTAAGTAATTCAATGGAGAAAGTAAACTCTTTAAAACAAATGACATAGAAGCAACTAAATATCAATTTTAAAAGAGGTGGGACAAAAAATTCTTTTGAAATCTCAGCAAATACAAAACTATAAATCAGGAGTTGTTCTGTCCCAAATATAACAGCTGAAATTTAATTTTGCAGATGAAACCATAGGAGAATCTCTGTGACATGGAAGTAAGTAAATATATCTTTGACACAGCAGAGAAGGAAATAATTCTAAAAGCTAGAAAATAATAAATTAAGATCAAATTTTCAAAAATCTGTTAAGCAAATAACATTATGAAGAAAGGATAAGTAATCACAAATGAGGAGAAAATGTAGCAAATATCTATCTGATCAAGGACTTGAATCCAGATTATATCAAATCTTTCTACAAAATGATAATTCAAAATGTTAATAAATAATATAAAAAATAATAGATACCTCACCAGGGAAGGAATATAAATAGTAATAAATAAGTCCATGTAAACTTATTTAAAATTATTAGTGTTGACAGAAGTTTAAACTAAATTCACAGGAAATACTATATACTCACTAAAATGTTGTATTACATTTAAAATATATTGAAATATCAAATTGTTGACAAGAATGTTAGCGCTCTCATAATTTCCAGTGAAAAATGCAAAATAATACAAGAATTTTTTCAAAACCCAGTTCCCTAAAAAGTTAGTGATATACCAAACTTTTTATGATCCCAAAATTTCAAACCTAGGTATTTATGATGAAAAATGAAAACATGTTCACAAAAAGACTTGTACAGAATATACACAGAATTCTCATAGCCACACTCGAGAAACAACCCAAATGTCTATCACTCTGAGTTATATCCCCGCCCTGACCACTGTTTTTTTAAAAAAAGTTTTATGCTAATGAGACTAATTCAGCAGATAAAACAACCAAACTAATATTATAAGATAGGGAATAGATACTAGAGTGATATCCTTGAGTGTATGAGACAAACTATCCTATTGCACATAAGTAAGTAGTTTTAGACATAAGCACAGGTGCATCATCTGAGGTACCAGATGAGAAGACAGAGCATGTCAGTGTGGATAGCTGTAGATGGATTAAACAAAGATTGAGATGTTGTAAAAGCTTTCTCAGGTATCTCCAATACTCACAATGAATAAGGAAAATATGTTATCAGCCAAGACAGAGGACAGGAGGAGACAGACCAGTGATTTAAGTAGAAAGGAGAATATATAAGATGAGGCAGAAGTAAACAATGGTAAGAAATCTGCATAACAGTAAAGCTCATATGCGTTTCTTGTTCATGAATTTATCAGGTGATGGAGGAGGAGGGTTATGTGTTCTTTCCAGTTCTATCCAATTTTATGAATATTTCTGTAAGTATATGAAGAGCCAGATTCAACTAAAGCTCTTGTTTAGCCCAGCTATGTAAGGAAGCAATAGAAGGATAAGGACTTGTAGGTTCATTAATAGGTGTGCTTATTATTAAGATAATAATTTCAGCTATATTAAGGGTTAGTGAAAAAGCAGCTATTGATTGCAAGCTTCAGAAGAAGTAGTGTTTCAGGAACATTTTAGGTTATTTAAGAGCTGGGAAGCAAAGGAATATTTAGAGAAGAGTGTGAATATGTATTTTATTGTACTGTTAATGTACTGTGCATTCCAAAGAAAGCATTGGAAGGGCTTTAGAAATGAAAAAAGGCATTAAGAAAGCTATAGCATGGGAGGTACACAGAATGATCAGTGTAAGACTGCCATGGTTGGCAAGCCTGAGATTCCTAGTGGTAACTAAATAAAAGGGAAGGGAAGGTTTCTTGACATGAGTTTTCTGGATTTAAGTCAAATAGAGGTTGCAAAGCCTTGATGTAGGGGATAGGGAGAGGTGGTTCTGTTGCACCATCTTGAACTTCATTGAATAAGGAAAGGACATCTAGGAACCCAGCTCTTACTACATGAAGTCATATTTGTGGCTAGAATGATTAGAGTAGAAAGCCTGAAGAGCTGTGGTCTAACGTTGGTATGTATATGTTTACTCTTGATTTCTCTAGACAAAGGGGGAAATTCTAAATCAAAATAAGTCAAACTTAGATTTTTTAATGTTCTCTGTGTAAAGAATAATTGTAACATTATAGTTACCAAACTCACAAAATGAGTGTTTAAAGCCAGAATATTATCCCATGGCTCTATGAGTACTATATTTACTGAAATGAAAAAAAAAATGACAACACAGGGCTTCTTGGTAGTGCAATCTTTATAAACCTCTTTTTTCACTTGTTAAAACTTTGCCTAGAGAATTTCCAAACCAGGAAAATAGAAAGAGAAAACTATGTTCTTCTATTTCAATTTTTAGCCTTTAACAAACACTTAGATTTATCATCTTTTATATTTGGTGATGAAAATGATGTGCTTAAGGGATTCAATTATTTCCTTTTTGCACATTTTAACTATCAAAAACTTTGAAAAACACTCATGTTTCTTTTTTAATTACAGTACTGAGCAATTACAGCACTGGGCAAAGTAGAAGCACTTTCCATCTCAGAAGCAGACATTTAAGGAGTATTTTTGTCAACAGTGCTCTCAAAAGCATCTCTTGTCTTTGGCTACTGCAGTCATAGAAGTACACTTGCAACTGTGAAAGCACCTTAGAAGCAAAAGCATCACACACACACAAAAAAAAAAAAAAAAAAAAAAAAAAGAAGAAGAAGAAGAAGAAGAAAAGATGAGAACAGCTCCTTAAGGAAGAAGAAAATAGAGAGCTTACTTGGAAAGCCATTACACAAGAGCCTGTGCTGATTTTCATGCCCTAAACTCAGCATTTGAGATGCCAGGGTGATGAGTGTGAGCAAACATTATTATATGGGGAGCCAGATGGATGTTCAAATTATATCCTTTGGCTCCAGGCAGTTTTCATGATAGGTTGGATCTGCAATGTTTCCTCACTTGGCTGGTGCCATAACGTCCAGAGAATGAAATTCAAATTCATGACCAGCCATTGATCATCAACCAAGCATGGAAATGTCTTGAATTAATATGTCCTATAAATTAAATATGATTTTGAAAATTTAGTTAATTAAAAGACAAATCTTTAATTTGGCAAATTTGAAATTTGTTCTGTTAATTTGGGTGTCTTGTGTGGAGGAGAGAGATACACGCACACCTGGCTAGTACTTGATCAATTTTATTTTTCCTTATCATGGTCTATTACTAATGCCAGTACTCTGAACAGGGATGGAATATAGATGTTCACAACTGCTTCTCCTGTTTGTGGATGAGATAAGCTATACTGAATAAATCAATGTCAGACTGAATACAAATCAGTAAAACAAGGTTTAATACAGTATATGCCACCAGGAGAATTTCCGCTTATATTTGTTTTTAAAAATCTATTTAATAAGCCTAATTATGCCAATTTCTTTTTACCTTGTTCTCATGGAAACTAACTACTCAGTAGTTTTTCCTGTAAGGACTATTCATACATTTGAAAATTATTTGTCAATTTTCCCTGAACTTTTTCCTTTTTCATGTTAAATCATGTCCAATTCTTTTTATATTGGCCTTATTATCTCTGTATGTTTCTTCTATATAATTAGGAGACTGTAATTTCTTAGTGCGAATTAAACATTAAAACTTCAAGAGCTTAAAGAAAATGAAATAGAAGTTTAGAAATGTATGGACCTCTCCTATTATTCATCATCCTGCTGGTGATCCTAGCTAGGGCTTTCTCTCAATTCTTAAAATATGATCAATACCAGATGCCTTCCCATATGGATGTATTTTTCTTGATGCTCATAACTCAGATTTTTTTTCTGTTTACCAGTAGTGATGAAACTGTTAAATCTAACAAAACTATATTCTTGAGACAGTAATAAGCTTTGCTAGCGAACTGGAAGAATCTCTGGGACATGGACACTTACATGTTGAAATGTCCTCCTCTTCTGCAGTTAATCTCAAAGCATTCTGTTGCTTACACCTTAGCAATTGTTCCTTCAAAGGACTGAGAAGAGCAGAATCACCTGACACTTGCAAGCTCATCACAGGTAGAGAAACTAGAGGAAGACCTTGCCACACTTGAGTCACCTGAGCACTACTCAAACCAGCCTGACACCTGGGAATTAAAGGAGGAATTAACTGGGATGAAAAAGATAAGACTCAGAGAAGACAGACAACACTGTACAAGGGGCTTTGAAAACAAGGCAACAATAACTCATCAGGGTTGGTCCAACACAGAAGCTGGATTGCTAATTCAATATGAAAGCCACCTTGGCAAAAGGGTCATTATCTGCTACCCCATTCAGATTTTTCCAGGTTTTTGCTCAAATAAATCATACAACATTTCATCTGGCATCCTAACTAGTAAACATGATGTGGCACCTCACTTCTTTCTTTACCAGTCATCTTTGGGCACTCTCATCATCCAGATAAGCACCACTAACAGCCCTACAGAGGACATCAGGCCCTGGGACATACTGAACCCAATCATCACTTATCAGATGCTTTTTTGTTCCTTTTTCCTGCTTTTTGTGGAGTGGGGCGAAGTGAGGTGAGTACTGAAGATTGAACTCAAGGGCCCTTGATCACTAAGCCACATCCCCAGTCTTATTTTGTATTTTATTTAGAGACAGTGTCTCACTGAGTTGCTTAGCCCCTTGCTTTTTCTAAAGCTGACATTGAACTCATGATCCTCCTGCTTCAGCCTCCAGAGCCACTAGGATTACAGGTGTGTGCCACTGCATCTGGCTGCTTTTTCTTGTCTTGGTTGCTTCTTTATCAGTTAAACAATATAGTCTCAGGTTCAGATTTAGCAACAGCATAAGCTTCTTAGAGGTCTGTCCTTTCTCTCTTCCAAAGTAGGTGCAATACAAGTCATCACAGGGTAGCTCATAAAAGCACTTGTATTAAATCCTAGATATTTGGAGAGGCTAAGGAATTTGAAAGTAATTCCTCACCATATGATAGCCCCAGATCAGCAGCATGCTTCCACACATAGCCAGATAGAACATAGGCAATCATGTTGGTCACCACTGGAGACTATTTTGGCTCCACTGTCTCTGAGAAAGTAACTTCCTCCCAACACATAGTTGAATTTAAAGTTCATTAAGTTGCCCTTTGATTGATCACTATGTATTTTTTTTCTGAAACTATTATAGTAATTTCCATGTTATTTTGGGATTTGACCTCTTAAAGGTTAAATCCCAAAATAACATGGAAATTACTATAATATATAATATATAATGGCTATATATATATATATATATATATATATAGCCATTTTTTATTTCTCTTACCTTTTTTTTTCCATTTTAGTAACCCATTTGATTAAATTATCTTTGTTGCTGCCTCCTCATAACTCTGCCTTCTAAATAGTGACATGTACCAGGACTCCAGCTTTATGCTCCCTTCTAGATGACCTCATCAAGTCACATGGCTCCATCTACTTGCTGATGATTCCCAAATGTATATCTACATCTTGGATACTACTTGGAATTCTGCCTGACTGCTTTGATATGTCCACTTGAAGAATCAAAATTCATCAGAGGCTTAACATGTCCTAAACTGAATCCTGATTACCCTTCTTAAACCTGCTGCTCCTTCTATTTCATCCTTGCCTATCTGAATAAATAGCAATTTCATTATTCTCTGTGTTCAAAGAAACAACAACAACAAAAATCCCTTGAAGTTAATCTCAACACCTCTATTTCTCTCATAGTCTGTAATCTATCAATGTCTTAAAAAAAAAATCTTTGGTCAAATTTTAAAAATTCATCTGAACCTAGTAACCTAGTATTTCTCATCACCTCCACAGTGATCCACCTTAGTCTAAGGCAACATCATCTTTCTTTGGGATCACTGAAATAATCAACTAAGCTATCTTTTGGCTTCCAAGTTTGCCTTTGATTTTTCTCTACACATTAGTCTGATCCTTTTAAAAGCCAAATCAGCTTTATCTGTAGATATCGCCACATATCAGGTATAATCCCTGTAACAACTTCTTATTTACACATAGTAAACTGCAAAGTCTGATTATCACTGTAGTATTGTTCACTCTTATCTCTGCTCCTCAGTCTATCTGGTCTCCTAGCTCTTTCCTCACACACTGTACTCTCAGTGTGCTTCTCACTCAGGCCTTTACCCAGGTGCTTTCCTTTCCTGACTTTCTCTTCACACTGATCACACAAGACTTGCTCCCAAGATTCCATTGGGTCTCTGTTCAAGTGTCACCTATCAAAGATGCCATGCCTAACTGCTTTATGTAAAAAAAAGCATTTCCAAACCTTCACTTTCCCAACCTGTATCATTTTCTATTCTTATTGTACTGCTGTATTTTGATTTGAATTTCTCATTAATCTTGAACATATTCTGTATCTGTTGTTAAATTTGTATTCTCTTATCATCTAACTACTCCAATTAGAATGCAAGCTTTGTCGTTTTCTATGCATCTTTCTATCTCAGCTCATAGAATGATGACTTGGAAGACTGTGATAAAATAGTTTAAAATCTATTAATAAATTTTATGAGAATGTTAGTATCAATCCTTAGAATTCTAACAGTTTTTTGTATAATTAATTCATTTCTAACATAATCAAGCATATTGTATTCACTCAAGTGATTTCATTTCATCTAATTAATAGAATTGCATAAGTATTGAGTGATATGTTTTTGCTACTCTCAGGAAACATCATAACTTTGGTTATTAACATGAACAGAATACAAGACAGGTCTTTAAATATATTGGTTTCTTTTCTTAGATAAAATATAGGAACAAAGAAAACCAAGGTTAATGGTCAGATGAACCATTTTGAAAGAGGGCATAGTTTATTTATAAAAAGTAGTACAGTGCTGATCTAATTGGAGAAAAGCAAAACAGATAATAAGCATCAACAATAAATTAATCACCCCTATTACCACAACTTCTGAGGAGTTTCCCTCAACTAATGGAAAGTACATGTTTCCTTTTTAAATTAATTCTTTTAAATTTGGTGCATTTAAATTATACTTAATAGTGGGATACACTAGGATACTTGTATATGAGCATAATTTCTACCACCATCCTACCAAGTGCCTAAAGAATCTCATTGATTCAAATAGAACTCTCCTAGTTTTAAAGTTATAATAAGAAGGACAATATAGATGAGGTCTTTATTTAAGGAAATATCTCACAGTTTTGTAGACTTTATAAAAGAAGTTTTAATGTTAAACTGTCATAGGTAAGAAAGTGACAGTAATTAAATGTTGAAGGCAAGTTGGAAAGAGAGAATGGCCCTAAGAAGAATGTGCAGAGGAAATGGCTGTAATTTGCATAGGGCAAGGAAAAGAAGAGTAGTAGCATGTGACCAATGAGACATCCCACAATGGTACAATGCACAATGAAATTCTAGTTACTATTGTCTAAAGTACAAATTAAAATTAGTGCTGGCAATTGAGCTAGCCACTTTACTCTTTTGTTTCAGTAAAATATGCTAGATGCATAAAAGCTTATGTTATTTGTGCTTTGATGAAAAGTGGAGTGGTGCTCAGTACACTGAGTCAGTACAGAGGAGGGCATCAGGACTCGCAGGTGAGATGCAGAACTAAGAGATCAGTGGAAGCAAGATGGGGAGAGACAGAAACTGCAGGGATTCTGGTAAGTGTCAAGGAACAAATTTAGAGGTTTGGGAACTCCATAGTAGTAAAATATTGGCATATAGAGACAGCAGGTTTCTAAATACACTAATCTACCTAACCCAAGTTTTGGTCTTGCAAAAACAAGAAACATCAACCAGATGCATTAGCCAAAGCTCACAAAACCCTCTCACTAAATAAAATGCACAACACTTCATTATTATGCTCTTAGCTTTCATTTAATTTCTTGAGACTTTACCTTCCTCTTTACATTATTTTATATCTTGATATTTTCCAATTTTGCTCTGACTCTCAAGAAACTCTGAATTAAATTTTATGCTTAAGTAATACAAATATATTAACACTGACAGTACAAACATTTGACTCTTCTCCTTTATTTCTTTACAATATTTATGTCTGTATCAATGAACTGATCTCAAGAAATGTCTTTGTTATAAGCTTTCTCAAATCTTTCTTTTTTTAACAAAGAGACAAATAATCATTTGAAACTACATATCACTTGATGGACAATCTGGAAAAGATTCTACAAGTGTTTCCAGTTGGTAGAAAATCAACAGAGAGATTACTTTAGGTGATATTCCACTCCACGTGGTGACATTAGATTTAATAGTTAATTTAGGAGTGGAATCATTTCCTCCAAACCTATCCTAAATTCACTAAGAAAGTGTACATTCTTTCTGCCAGTTAAATTCAAGAGCCTCCAGAGATATATGTTGTGCATGAGTGGGCACTGCTCTCCGCCACAGGTCTTTTCATGCTGTGTTTTAATTGCCAGCTTCTATGTCCTGTTCCCAAACACATTCTAGATTCCCTGAAGACATGTTCTCAATCTTTTTCCCAAGTATTAAATTGGACCTATCCTAAATTCAAGAATTACAAGTTTTCAGGAAGAAGGGATGCTGCCTTCGAAGTTCTGTATTTTACAGAGACTTGAGGAAGTTAAAATTCCCATCAGGTTGAAATAATTTGCTTCCAGAAGAGGCTGGGGAGAAATTCCTTGAGATTTCCCTCAGTCATTTCATATGGAGGCTATCTCAGCCAGTACTCCCAAGAGTTAATATGGATTGATCTTTTCTGCTTTGAAACACCTAAATCTAAAAATGCTTACACACACACACACACACGCACACACACAATGGAGGCTGTTTCTCAAATATGACGTGAGACATTTTTTCCTTCTCTCTTTTGCATTTACCTTTGCACCAATTATTCTAATTTTCTTTGTAAAAACTGCAATATTTTATTCAGGAAAGTATGTGAGCATCCAGTGTATATTACATATGCTGGAGAAAATAGACATGCAAAGGAAAAATCCAGTGGCAAAGGCATTTATTTCCTTTCAAGTGGACTTTTGTTTTGAAGGAATGACATTAAATGTTCTTTCTCTGTTATATATTTATTCACTTTTGGTAGTGAGGGGGAGGAGGAATTTTTGTTGGAGAGAATATTTTTAATTTCCTGTTTATCTGTTAATTGTTCATGATAATAAAAATGTAATAACTGTATACGTAGTCACTACTTGGAAGAATAGTAATATTTTAAATATGCAGTAGAATCTTTTGGCTTTTGAAATTCAGATTATTTTTTTTCCTTAAAATGGTTGTTAGGCTACCTAAATGGACATTTTTAGCTGTCCTACATTAATTATGATGTATATTCTTCTTGTTGAAATTGTTGGATTTCCAAGGGAGGCAATTTTGTGACTAAACACAGTGGTCATAAATTCTCACATGGAAAAACACATCTCACATTTTATACTCTAATTGAACAACTGTTTTCTCTCAAAAGCATGATTTCATTCCAGAGAAAGAATTTTAATGGCCTCTTTAAAAGAAAGCCTCAACATTAACAGAAACCACAAAGTAAGTATGATTTAACAAACATGGTAGTTTACAATGGTTTGTGAGCATAATTAAGGAGCATGTCTTGTTTTTAGATATATTTATTTTCTGTCCTTATGTTTCCGAAGCTAATGCCTCCATCTGCACCTTTAGAAAATAATAATTACTGTATCAGCAGGCACCTTCCCAGTGAGATCTCCTATTATCTCTAAAATCTAGGCTTTTCTATTTTCTTAGTTTCATTTCCAAATTCTGAGCAGAATTTTTTTATATGAAAAAAGAGGCTTTTCATATACTGTTGCCATTTATACCAAATAACAATAACAATATTTTGAAATCTGCAGCATTTTAAAATGCTATAACAGTGATCACCTGTAGTCTTAAAGAAAGACAAGAACTCACTCAGGCTCCGCCTTTCAATATACACTGTGCTTAGGGAATCCAAATGTGGTCAGTGTGGTATTGATTCTAAGAACAAAAAAATAAGCAACCTAAATATTCATAAGTGAGATATCAGTAATTAAAATCTCATCAAGCATTGCACTGAAATACAAATGAAATTTACAAGATATAGAGAGAAATATATATATGAATCTTTCCACATTTATATCTTCTTAATACTTCTATAGAAAAGCATACAGATGGATACAGATTATGATGGAAAGATCTCCAAGATTCATTTTGAAAACAAATTCTTGTGGTAAAGCATTATATTAACTTTTATGTCAGGCACAGGAAAACAAACATTGAATGATCACATTTATATGTGAAATCAGAAAAAAAAATTGATCTAATAGAAATTGAGAGCAGACAGATGGTTAGTAAAGCCTAGCGAGACAAGAGAAAAGACAGGGTTGGAAGAAGTTGTCAGTGGGTACAATATTACACTTAGCACCCTGATGGTCTGTGACACAGTAGAATGAATATAGTCAAGAATGACACATTTTATATATCAAAATAGTTAGAAGAGAGGACTTTTAATGCACTGACCATAAAGGAATGATAAAATTATAAGGCCATGGATATGCAAACTACCTTGATTTAACCATTACCCAACATATACATTAACCAAAACATCACATTGTACTCCATACATATATACATATATTAGGTGTCAATCAATAATAAATTAATAACAAAGAAAACAAAGTAACCAGTTTGCAAGGCTAAGGTTCTTACTTACCTACATTGTGAGAAGAGGAGCCAGACAATGGAATAGAACCAAATTGTTCCAATATGACCTGATACATCCAGAAAGCAGCTAGTGGACATCTGACTAAAATTCTTAAATTGAAATGTCCCTAAAAAGGTCTTAAGACAATAAAATTTCCAAAACATAGTGTTCTTTATTTTAAAAAAAATGATGTCATGAATATAAAGCAGATACATACTCATATTCAACTATATATCAATACTACCTTTCTGTTGATATTTAAATTTATGCAAAAAAATATGTAGTACCTTCTGGAGAAACAATGTGTGAATGCTGGTAAATGAGAACTTTTTTCTAATATGTATTATTTTTAATCTTATAATAATTAATTATACATATTTTAAAACAAAATAAAAACATAAATTTAAAATAATGTAAAATGTGATATACATTCTTATTTCATGCCCAAGGTCCTTGTCCTCAATTTCTATATGTTTTAATTCAAAATATTAAAGTGTTTCTTTGGGTTATGATAAAATATTTCATATTTCCCCTTTGCAAATCTTCTAAATAAAATGAAGTTAATGTATTAAATGAAATTCAGTCTCATTTTTATATTTCACAAAGTAATTTACTCTGCATTTTATTTGCATTGAACTATAGAAACACCAAATTATTCAGAAAAAAATATATCAAGATAACAAACTATAAATTCACTATGCACATCGGTCAATATAAAAATAAACACTTTTGAAATATTTAGATACTATTCCAAATATATCATATAGTATCCAAAAAGAAATTAAAATGAGGTTGGCCCACATGTTTCCAAGCTTTAGAAATGTTTGTTTCCATCATTTTAACCCATTAATTTAATTATAAGATAAGCTTTATGTCAAACTTGAAAAGTTTTCAGTGTCTTCAATTCTATAGTCTTTCTTCTCTCTGAGGAAATACACTGCTATTTTTCACCTTTAAATTTCAAATAATTTCAAATAGATTTAGTTTTAATTATATGTATTTGTAAATGGCATAACACCAGAGAATGTGTCTTGGTGTGGTTAAGCAAGTGCATGTAATTGCAGGCAAGTTCATTTTCCTGGGAACCCATGAAATGCTCAGACATGTTTAAATTTAGGAGTGTATTCATTTCCTTAATCAAAATCTCTGCAATACCTGGATATTTTCATGATCTCTGATGAATAATAAATTCTCTCATTAGCTATGCCCAAACCTAAAAATATAAGTAATGCATTCATAGATTCAGCAAAAGTTTGACCTCAAAATTAAGTACTTACTGAGTGAAAAATTTGTTAGACAATTTTGGTGTTTCTTTTCTCTAAATAAAAAGCAACTGATAAAACCCCCTACCAAAGTTTCCACAAGTCATTTATCTAGAATTACTTTGCATACCAATACTTTACAACGTCCTCCAAATTACCAATCTTGGGTGTTAATAGCAAGAAAGAGACATAAGTACTGTAGAATCTGTAAAGATTAAATGTGTATGTGGTATGACTCCACTATATTATTTAGCTCTTTAAAATAGAAGTTGAAAATTGCATTCCCTCATGTTTGCATATAATGTATTGTCTATTATCCTCCACTGACATAGGGTGGGATGAATTGGTGCTGCATTTTAAAAATAATGTGGCAGAATTGATAGTTATATACACTATCTTTCATTCCCTCCAGCCTCTTAGTATCAGAATGCCAAATATATTAGATGTGGCTATGTGCCCAGTTAAAAGATTACCTTCTCTCTCTCTCTCTCTCTCTCTCTCTCTCTCTCTCTCTCTGTGTGTGTGTGTGTGTGTGTGCGTTGCGTTGCTGCAGATGGAACCCGGGGCTTTGCCTTGCATTCAGTTGGTAAGTGCTCTACCATTGAGTTACATTTCCAGCCTCGAAAATTTCTTAGCCTTTCTATTACTAGTGTAGCCAGTTTGAACAATGATGCATAAACCAATATATTGTGTAAAAATTTTTCAATAAATCCATTAAAAAATAAAAGGTGAAATTTCACCTCACCTTTTTGCCTAGAACAGGCATGTAATATCTCACGTCCTAGAAATTGTTTTGCACCATAAGGAAAAAAGGTCATATTTGAAGGATTTCAGAGTGAAGAATTGGAAGAAGTCTAATTCCTGATGATTTTATGAGTTCCAATGTCAGAGCTAAAGATACTGTTGTCATTTGGGGTTTCTGGTCCATATAAGGAAACAAAGTTTAAGAAAAATTAGCTTAAACACATTAATATATGTTCATTGTTATTCTGAGTTGCTCAAGTCTTTATGACTTTATATATGCCTACTGAATAGATTTTTAAAAGCTGCATTGAGAAATATATAACCCAGAACTGCTGCTAAAGTCATATTTAACTTTCTAGTTGGAATTCTACTCTCTTTGATATTCATCTTGACCTCCTTTTTCTTCTGGTTTTCATTAAATCGGATATACTGAGAGGCTGTTTTATTGCATAACTTTCTGAATCACTTTGTTTTGGGGGTCCAAGTAAACTCTTTATATTTGTGGGGTGGTGGGGGTGATACAAGAAAAAGTGGATCTCGGTCTTTTGGAAGTTAAACCTATCTACATTTGTTTTATCAGATAGATATATTATTATGTCATTTTTATATACTTACTGCTTTTACTCTTTATATGGTTGTATGTTTTTTAGGGAAAGTTGACTTAACCTGTTCGTAATTTCAAATAATTTACACTTTGAAGCAATCAGCATGAATTTTAAAAGAATTTGAATGAATCCAGGAATCCCTACTTCCATTCTGAATGTTCCACAGGAACAGACAACTTGATTTCCAGCTACATTATTTTCATATAGTATGTCTTAATTTTCAGGGGGTTTAAACCATGCATGACAAACTAATTTTCTTCATTATGTTATGGGATGCTGTAAATACCAAGAGACAATGTGCAGAATAAACCAATTTAAGTGTGCAGAACAATATAATGGGAATTTGGCTTTAGATCATGGTTTAGGAATAAACCTGATGACCTATTCTTTTAGTTGTTAAAAATGATTCATTTGAACTGCAAACTGCTTACTGGATCCAGCTCATGAGTCTTAAGTAAACACGGACATTTTGTAGCCCCTCCATAAATCTTTGTTTATTGAGAACCCCATTTTGTTCATTTGATTAACTAGTCATTTTAAGTATAATTATGTATGTTGTCAACAAATTTTGGGTGGGAAAAAATAGGACTCATTAGATATGATTAATGGCCTACATGTTTTTTTAGCTAATTTTATTACTAAAGTAGTTTTCTTTCTAGGAAAATTTCTTACTGATACAGCACCTAAACTTTTGTTTTGCAGCAATGTTCCTTTGTATGAACACTAATTCCTGATAATATAACAATGAAATTAAAATAGCCCTTGACAAGAAAGTCAGAGTGAAAAATATATCATTTTTCCCAGTTTACAAAATAGCATAATTTATACTATAAAAATGTTAGATTTTAGTCTCCTGATAATTTTATGTTAATATAATAAAATCTTCCCAAAGAACTCTAGGTCATATCTTCCAGATAATGAAAACCAAATTAAATGAACAACTACAAATATTACAAACAACACATTTATTTAGAAAAATAAACTGAAAATGCTGTTTGCTTATCTGGTACATTTTTCCATGAAGCATAGATAAATGGCTATAAAAAACTGTTTTATGTCAAATACAAATTACAAATGACTTTAATTAAGTAAGAGAACAAATAGATGTTCAACAGAAATGTGTAGTGTGCAGTTTGCTGTACTTCTTGGCTGTGAATGATATAAAACAATATTCATGAAAATTTTTTATCTCTTTTTCATTCATTTGATCACACTAATTCTTTCACTGTTGTTCTTTAGATTTAAAAACAAAGATCTAAGAAAGGTACATTTCTTTAGATAACTGAATTTTATAGGGGAAAGAGGAAACAATATTTTGAGAATTCACAAGGTTTTCCTTTTGGACTCTTGCAAGAAATGGCTTGCTGTGGTCTCAAAACTCATGGGACCATCTGTGCAGATAAACAGAGCACACATCATTAACCTGAATGGAAGGGACAGTGCAAATATCAGGGGTGCATGGAGAAGTGATCAATAAGAACTGACCTTCCCTCTCTCTTAACCAATGTGGGGTGAAGATCCAATGTGGAAACTTTTCAAACAATTGGTAACAATGCTGTTATTCCATTATGGCTTTGAGGGTGTACACAAGATGGCAAACATCCTCTTTTCTGCAAACAGCATCCTTCTGTCCTGACACTGCCAATGCTGCAATGTTCCTGCTTGCTCAGTTCTACTTTTGTCTACATATTTTGAAATGATGAGTACTTCTGACTAGAGATACCTCCTATCTCTGTCCCTTTACCTTCCAAAACGATAAATCCATTTACAATTTACTAGATAAATTGCTGAATTTTAAATTTGGGGGACTCATATTTGAGAATATTTTATTTCCATAGTAAAATGAGTTTTGTTTGGTTTTTATTTATTTGTTGGCTTTTTATTCAGTCCTTTTCATCTATATATTTTTATCTTCTTGGTAATTTTTGAGTGAAGAGGTTTAAGGCTGTGGCTTTTTCCCCAGGGCTCTGCTCACAGATGTCAAACTAGAGGCAGACGATTTTATGCAGAGCCTATCAGTGATCATTTGTGCTCCAAAGTCGAGGAATTTGCTGCTCTGGGATGATCAGATTCCTGGTTACTTTAAAATTAGATCTGGCCTCAAGAAGTCATAATGATGAATCTGAAGTGAGAAAAGTGAATCGACATGCCTCCATAAAGGTATTCCTTCCGACTTGAAGGAGCTGTCAGAGGAAAACAGAGATAAATGATCAGTTTAAAGAGTAAGCATAATTTTAAAAAATACATTAAGATTATTATAAATTAGGCAATCGTTGTTATGGTATATATGATTTAAAATTATTTGAATTATCAAACATTTATTTAAAATATCTAAACATTTTAAATATTTCATTTAAATCTCATACATAAAAGCATTATTTTACAATTTAGTCAGATTCAGGTGCAGTATTGCACACCGGTAATTCCAGAAACTCTGAAAGCAGAAACAAGGTCACAAGTTCAAGGTTAGCCTCAGCTTCTTATTGAGGCCTATCTCAAAATAAAAAATAAAAAGGGGTTGACATGAAGTTCAGTGACAAAGCCCTGTTGGTTTTTATCCCCAGAACCAATAATAATAATAATAATAATAATAATAATAATAATAAGAAGAAGAAGAAGAAGGAGGAGGAAGAGGAGGAAGAGGAGGAGGAGGAGGAGGGAAAAAAGGAGGAGGAGGAGGGAGAAGAGGAGGAGGAGGAGGGAGAAGAGGAGGAGGGGGGAGAGAGAAGAGGAAGTCATCAAAATTTAGCAGAATGTTTTTAATTAACATAAAATATCTCTAATAACTTGTAATTTCAGAACTTCATATAAATGTATTCATTTATAAAGGTATAAAGTTCTCAACATATTTCTCAACTTCACAGATGATAAACTTTTCACATATAGCACCTTCAAAATGTAATTAAACAAATTATTTTCTATTGAGACAGAGCTTTCATTTAAAATAACACACCCATGTTTATTCCAGCACAGTTCATAGTAGCCAAGATATGGAACCAACTAGCCTATATTCTGACAACAGATGAAGGGATAAAGAAAATATGGTATGTATACACAGTGGAGTATTATTCAACCTTAAAAAAGAATAAAACTCTTTCATTTACAGGAAAATGGTTGGAACTGAAGGATGTTGTGTTAAGCAAAATAAGCCAGAAACAGAAAAAATGTGTGTGTGTGTGTGTGTGTGTGTGTGTATGCATGCCAGGATCAGATATCTTTCCCACTAGTGAAAATTTCCAAATAACTTTCATATATAATTTTTTATTTAATAATTTCATGAGAGATGAGTTCATAATTTATATATTTAGTTAAAAAATTAAGTATGCTAATTATATTTTCATGACTGTAATTTAGGAGTCTTTAGCATCCTTTATAATTATTTATTACAGTTTAGCAAAATTGTTAATCAATCTGTCATTTGCCTATTTATTTATTCAAAAATATTTGTCACCTAATACATGCCAGATACTGATCTAGGAACCATGGATACAGGAAAGTGACCTTCTGCCCTCCAACAAGGTTATTATCTGAAGATAAAAAGACATGCAAATGTTCATGGTAAATGTAATGCATTTTGCTGTAATATAAGTAAATATGAAATAAAGAACAAACATCAGAGTAGTAAGCCTATGTAAAGCATTTGAATTGACATTTGTGGGATGGGTTGGAGTTTGTAAGAATAATAAATGGTTACTAGTTTTGAAGTAAGAGTATGTCAAGCAGAAGCAAGGCAGGGCTCAGTATCTTCAATATTCTGCAGCACAGAATTTAAGGGAGAAAAGACTGAAATTTCTGGAGAGATTGATAGAGTCCAGGGTGTCATTAATATGCCAATAATAATGGGAAATACTGAATTCTGATGGTGAGAATGCTGGAGGAAATGTGGGAAGTATGATGGAAGGGGAGAGGAAAGACACGCAACAGGCCGTTTATGTAAAGAAGTGAGGGAGACACCAGTCTAAACCAATAACTATTGTATTTGCAAGGCTTTCTTAATGACAAGTTGAAGATGTTAGTCCACTCCTTACTAATCTGCCTTCAACTCAAGATAAGAGTAAACAATATCAGAGAAGACATTTGGCATTTGGTGTTTTGGGATTGGCTAACTTCACTTAGCATTATCTCCTCTAACTCCATCCATTTACCTGCAAATGCCATGATTTTATTCTCTTTTATTGGTGAGCAATATTCCATTGTGTTCTCTGATATAAGGAGGCTGATTCATAGTGGGATAGGGAGGGAGAGCATGGAAGGAATAGATGAACTCTAAATAGGATAAAGGGGTGGGAGGAGAAGGGAGAAGGCATGGAGTTAGAAATGATAGTGGAATGTGATGGAAATTTTTATCCAAAGTACATGTATGAAGACACAAATTGGTGTGAATGTACTTTGGATACTAACAGAGATATGAAAAACTGTGCTCTATAAGTGTAATAAGAATTGTAATGTATTCCACTGTCATATATAAATTAAAAAAATAATAATTCAAGAAAAAAAAAAGAGTAAACAGTATCATGAGGAGTTTCTGATTCCACCATATCGTGGAAGCAGATATTTGCTTCTTTTTGCTCAGTGGTCACATATGGAAAGAAAAAAAAATAAAATCATATAAGTCTTTTTCTGCTGCCTGGATTATAAAATTGTGAATCAAAGAAGTGCATTTAGGCCTTACTGAGTTTTGAAGGTTTCAGATATCCACAACTCTCACTGGGTAGTATTAGATGTCACAGTTAATCCATCAGCCAGGCTCAAATATCTTTCCCACTAATGAAAATCCCCAAATAAATTTTCATATATAATTTTTAATTTAATAATTTCGTGAATTTCCATTATTTTATTTTTAAAATAATAAACATCTTTAAATCTTTACATTTTATATGTGTATGTGTACTTCAAATATGGAGTAACATAAAACAACATTAACATTCTAGATTTTAAACAAATTTATTCAGCATGATAATAATGAAAAACAAATTACATGCACCAGGATCTTGTATAAACAAAACTGAGAAAAAGTGAACTGAAGTGCCCAACATGGAAATGCTTTCTGAACCCATTCTTCAGGTGAATGGGTTAATTGCTACATTCTTTTCATAAAGGTTGTGCTTAAAAGCAATAAAGATTTTATTCACTTTTTGGATGGAATAGGTCAAAATTTTCAAGCATATTAGGTTCATGTTTTGTAAATTCTTGTAGATTTTTCTAGATCCAAAGGTGATATGCAAAATATGAATAATGCTAGACAATTTAAGGCTTTGAGTCACTAAATGTCAAATTAATTAATTTATGAAAGTAGCGTTTTAAGTGACTAGAGCACTTATGAGCAGTAAGTGCAGAATAATTTAAAAATGTCAAAGATGGCAAAAAATACTAAGCTGAAAATAATGCAAAACTGTTTATCTAAACAAAAGTATCTCATAATTCTATATTTCTTTGTACCTTGGCATAGCTTTAATAATTCTATTATAAACCATATTTACACATTTTTAAATTATATAAAATTTGTTTATGAATTGTATATAACATATAAAATAACATGTAAAATAAATAAGTATTATATATGTATGTATGATTTTAAGTATTTTTTACTCTGAAGCAAGATGTTATGTGTCTAATGCATTATAAAGAGTAAAAATCAAGAGACCAAAATCATTTTTAAAAATTTTATTTTATTTCCTATAATTATTTGTTTATTGTGGTGCAATGATCAAACTTAAGAGCCTTACACCTGCTAGGCTCTATTACTAAGATACATCCCCAGCCCTGTCAAAACTGTTAAACTAACAGCAAAACTCTTCACATGAAAATGAAGAGAATGCCTACTATAAGCTAGAATTATGCCAAGTACAGAACGGGGATTCTAGTGATTGTAAATACTGAAGTAGATACTTCATTTATGTTTCTATTAACCTCTGAAATAGATAACTTCCCAAGTCCATTTCATTTGACACTGTATACAGAGATGAATACTTGTGAATAAATGGCATTGGTCAAAAACATTAAAATATTTATGCTTTGATTCTTTGTCAAACAAGTATGTCAATCCTGGGTTTAATTTATTAGGAATTTATTTTAAGGTATTATTTATGAATGCAAACAATTTTCCCAAATGGTTTTCCAATCATTTTAACAGCATACATGAAATGATTCTTATTTGTCTATATTTTGCTGTGTATACTTTGAAAAGATTTTCACCAATTTTGTACCCTATCTTCACTTTGTTTATTATTTTTCCATGCTATTCTTACCATGTAATGTTTAACAAATTTGAATAATTTTAAAATTATATTTTGTGAATGTTTATTTCTGGTAGAGAAGACTACTATTAAATCACCAAATATTTCTCATGTATAGCTAATTTCTTTCTTTTTCTTATTGGTTCCTAAAGCGGTTTTGTTGATTTTTTAAAAATTACCTAGGTAAATAATCATACTGTTTATAAATATTGAAAAATTTACCCATTATCTTCAGAATTTATATCTTTTTATTCTTACCTTATTTCATTGTTTATCAGTGATAAGAAATGTCCCTTAAGTCATGTCATTATGATGCCTAAATCTAGTGGGAAAATCTTGACTGCCTTTCATTTTCTTCTCTGGGTATTTTGTTGGTGGTGTTAATATTTCTTGAAGTATGTTTAGTAATTTTTATTTTCTATAAATTAACTATTTTATCTATACTTATACATAGAAGTCTTTTAAATGTTTGTAAAGTTATTTATTTGTTCCCTACTTTTTTCTTTCTAATTTTCTAAGTAAAAATTCTATTTTAACTTTATTTCAAGATACAAAATAAATTTAAAAATCAAATTTTCCTTTTTTTATGTTTACTAGTTTCTATTAAATTTTTTCTTAATGGTATTTCTTGTCTATTTTCTTTGAGACATTTTGTGTTTCTTTTTTTCAGTATCTTGAGTTGAATGTTTATTTCTCAATTTGAATTTTATTGCTTCATAAGTCAGAGGCTATACATACTTGGTTATACAAATTTCCAAATATATGAATTTCCAAATGAAAATGAAGGCATAGTAAAACATTTTATCTTTTTCTATAAAATGAGAAATGATCTGCAGTTAATTTTTAATCACTTGTTTCCATGGAAACTTGAAACTTTTTACTGGTACAAAGTCAAATGTATTACTAGTCAGCATTGCTTATGATAAAAATAAATCCTGATTGGTAACCTGATCTGGTCAGGGAGGACTGTGAATGGTCATAAATTTTCACAAACTCTCTTAAGTGCATCATATTCTTGTAACTGGTCATGTTCCTTCCTTATGGCTATTATGATACCTTCTAGTCCTGGATCATAGGAAGTATAAGACACGTCAACTCTCTCGCTTACCCATGGTCACCTTCTGTCATATCTGTTGCATTGGCCAGGCAAGAGAAAGTCCCTACTCCAAGACACATATGGAACTGTATAGAAGACAGACACCCATTACTGTCATACTCTTTTGCTACTTATTGTGTTGTTCTCTTCTAAAGAAGTTATTGTAATGTGTGACCTATTGTGGTCATTTGAGATTGTTCATTTGAGCACACAATTACTAAGAGTGGGAGTTACATATGTGAAGATTCATTTTCACTTTCATATTTATAAAAATGTTGCTGTTTTCATATTCTTTCATAAGCAAAAGGTTGTCAGGACAGATGCAGGAGTATACTGTGCAGTTCCTAACCTCTGTACACAGCTTGAAGAAAGATATAACTAGCACCCATGCACCTCAGCATGGTACCACTGATTATCCTACCATGGTTATGGTGTGTCTGTGACAATTAGTTTGATAAGAGACAGAACTTTGAATAAGACTAAATACCACTCCTTTAGTAAGAATTTTAAAAAGATAAAAAGACTTTTTTAGCAGAGGGAATTGGGCAAAGAGTTTCTTTGATAACCATACAATAGATTTCAAAGATATGTCTAGGGTTAAAATCAAATTTAACTTAGTAATTAGAAAAAAAAAGAGTAGGGGAGGCAATCACAGGAGAGAGGTAAAAAAGACCTACATGAGTCTTTAAAGACTATGTGTTCTTTCCTTTCTGGTACTTAGTATGTCCTATGCTCTATTCATATATTGGTTCCAAGTTGATGTTTATTTCAGTTATGATATGGATATACATATATATACATATATATATATATGTGTGTGTGTGTGTGTGTGTGTGTATATATATATAATTCTAACATATGATCAAAATAGGAAGGAAGGAAGCCAGTTATGAATTTAATCCATTGTAATATTTAATTTCTATGAAGTAGCTACTTTAGAAAAAAATTTCATTTCATGCAAAATATGTGAAATACTATGAATATTGAGAAAATCACCTTGAAAATGATTATTTTAAAAGGAGGAAAATTATGTTGCTAATTCTAGCATCATGTTCTAAGTTGATATATACAATTTATTCTCATGAAATTACTGTGTCATATAAATAAAGTGCGATTCTCTGATGGCTGCCCAAGCTTTCATGAGTCAAAGGGCACCACAGGCACTACCTATGGGCACTGTATCCACAAGCAAGACACATGGAAGAGACTTCAGCTTAGTTTTTGATATAGCAATGATAATTAATATTTCTGACTGTCTAACAAAGTAAAAGTTTAAAGAGATATTTAAGTCTTTTTAAGTTTAGATAATCATTCTCTAAAATAAGTATCTAACACTTTGAAATGTCATGGACCTTAGAGTTTCCTTTTTTATCTGAATTGGTGAACCAGACCAACGACAAAATTTACAAAACCCAATGAAAAATGCAAAATAGGGTCTTTGTTCAAGAATAGGAAGAGAGATTTTCCTTTCTCATCCAGTCTGTCTAGTTTTCATTTGCCATTTAATGCTATTGCTTCTGGCACTGAGAGACTTGCAGAAGGAAGGCAGACCCCACAACCCCTAGGAAGACCCGGCAACCCAGAACAAGTCACATGAATGTCAGTGCTTTGCTCGCCACTAAAATAGGGCAGCAGTGAGGTCTGGATTTGGGAGGGAAGTAAGAGGCCAGGATCCCATCTAGGGGGGTGGTATGTGTGGAACTATGCCCTAGAAGAGGAAGGCACCAAAGTCCCAACAGGGCTCTCCATTGTCTCATCAGATTTCACTTACAAAACCCAAACCCAAAGATAAAACTGTTAAAAACTACCAACACAGCAGTGTAGAGCATTAAACCCTAAGTGCAAGGGGTTGTACAAAGGAAGGTGCATCTAAGGACAGGGACCAATGAGACAACAAAGGTCACATGCCTCATGCTATGGACCTGACCATGAAAGTTTGCTCAAAGAGACTATTTCATATGACCTAATTCAAATCATGACATTGAAATCGAGAATAAGACCAATCACATGTCCAGCTTAGGCTACTACTATGCTTTACTATGTGTATTTTTTTATTTTCAAATATAACTTCAGAAAAATATAAAAATGAGTATGTCTTAAGATATTTTTTATATCAAATCATTCTTTAAAATTTTATAAGTATACTACAAATGCCCACATGTTGGATATGTATGCTTTTACATAGAAAACTGAATACTTGTCTATTTCTACAATCTCTGTCCTCTAAACCAAAGGATATGGTTTGTAATGTGCATCTTCTATATATAAATGTCTGGAAAATAGTTTAGTGAAATTGCTTAAGAAAATTATCAATGATTATAAAGGAAGATATAAAAGTTTTGTTTTCCATTATACTTTGCATTTACACGGCAAAGAACTATAAATTATATTACTCTCTAAATTTGCATCTCTTTTTTAGCCTATATTTATTGACAAGGTCCAGAACATGCTACCCCCAAACATGTTCCCTTTGAATTCTGAGTATTTTAAGCTGAAAGAATTTGAAAAAAGCAGCAAAAAGATCTCTCAGTACTCTCCTCTCCCTTCTCCTTGACAAAGTCCATAAAACCCTCATGTGAGAAGTGCCCTCTCTATACTTCAAGGGGACAAGTATTTATCTCTGAAGACAAAGCATCACACAGAAGCAGCTGAACAAACAGGTCCTGATGATTCCTTCAGTGTAGTACTAGGAGATCATAATGTCTACTTCTTCACCAAACATAACACAAAAAGTCCATTTTTCTCAGGTATTCATTTCCTGATGAAGGTTGAGTCACATAAAGTTTGTGTTAAATGAACTTGTACATTTTCACCCTTGTTAATCTATATTTTGTTATAGGAGCCTCAGTCAGGAACCTAGGAAAGTTAGAAAAAAGAATTTTCTTTCCTCTGTAATATCCCCATATAAAGTATCATCTGTTTGAAAAAAAAGGATGTTGTTCATTTATTTTGAAAATTAATTTAACTTAGCTGAAAATAGTTTGGTGACATTACTTTTAATAATGATAGGAAAATATATTTATTAAAGATACCATTTATAGGGGCTGGGATTGTAGCTAAGTGGTGGAGCGCTTGCCTAGCAAGTGTGAGGCACTGGTTACGATCCTCAGCACTATAAATAAATAAATAAATAAAATGTATTGCATCTATCTACAACTTAAGAAAATATTTAAAAAGATCCCATTTGCAATAGTGAAGTTACAGTGATGTGGTAACTTTCCAAGATACTTATAATTATTTCACTAAATCTAACATAATAAAAGTATCAAAAAGTTTTTCTTAGGGCTGGGAATATAGCTCAGAGATAGAGTACTTACCCAACATGCATCAATGAGACCCTGGCTTTTATATATATTTATATAAATATATATATAAAAGATATATCATATCTTACAAGCCTGGCTCTGACCTATTTGGGGATATTTTGTCAACAATTTGAAATGAATATATTATTCATATAAATTTTGGGATCAAATATCACAAACAAGTTTTTCCCATAGAAAAGGAGTAAATATAGGAAAGAAAAGTCTTCTTCACAGAAACTAACCCACAAACGTACAATTATCTTACATTAGACAAAGGTGCCAAAAACATGCATTGGAGAAAAAATAGCATCTTCAACAAATGGTGGAGGGAAAACTGGAAATCTATATGAAACAAAATGAAATTAAACCCCTATTTCTCACCATGCACAAAACTCAACTCAAAGTGGATCAAGGACCTAAGAATTAAACCAGAGACTCTATGTCTAATAGAAGAAAAAGTAGGCCCTAATCTTCATCATGTGGATTAGGCCCCAAATTCCTTAATAAGACTCCTATAGCGCAAGAATTAAAAACAAAGAATTAATAAATGGGATGGAATCAAGGTAAAAAGTTTCTTCTCAGCAAAAGAAACAATCTGTGAGGTGAACAGAGAGCCTACATCCTGGGAGCAATTTTTTGACTCCTCACACATCATATAGAGCATTAATCTCTATAGTATATAAAGAACTCAAAAAGCTAAGCACCAAAAAGAAAAAAAAAAAAGATAAACCAATCAATCAAAAATGGGCCAAGGACAAGGACCTGAACAGGCACTTCTCAGAAGAGGATATAAAATAAATCAACAAATATATGAAAAAATGCTCATCATCTAGAAATCAGAGAAATGAAAATCTAAACTATTCTAAGATATCATCTCACTCCAGTCAGAATGGCAGCTATTATGAAGAGAAACAACAACAAGTGTTGGCGAGGATGTGGGGAAAAATGTACACTCATACATTGCTGGTGGGACTACAAATTGGTGTAGTCAATATGGAAAGCAGTATGGAGATTCCTTGGAAAACTTGGAATGGAACCACCATTTGACCCAGCTATCTTTCTCCTCCATTTATACCCCAAAGACTTAAAAACAGCATCCACAGGGACACAGCCACATCAATATTTATAGCAGCACAATTCACAATACCTAAACTGTGAAGCCAACCTAGATGCCCTTCAGCGGATGAATGAATTTTTAAAAAGTGGCATATATACACAATGGAATTTTACTCAGCAATAAAGTGAATAAAATTATGGAATTTGTAGGTAAATAGATAGTGTTGGAGAAGATAATGCTAAGTGAAGTTAGCCAATCCCCCCAAAACAAATACTGAATGTTTTCTCTGATATAAGGAGGCTGACTCATAGTGGTGTAGGGAGGGGGATCAAAGGAGGAATAGATGAATTCTAGATAGGGCAGAGGGGTGGGAGGGAAAAGGAGGGGGCAGGGGATTAGCAAGGATGGTAGAATGTGATCGACAACATTATCCAAAGTACATGTATGAAGACATGAATTGGTGTCAACATACTTTATATACAACCATACACACGACAAATTGTGCAATATACATGTAATAAGAATTGTAATACATTCTGCTGTCATTTATTTATTTTATTTATTTTTTAAAAAATGTCTTCTCTACCCCTCCACCCCTTTTTAGTTTCCAAATTAACGAAGTTACCTTGAAGAATACTTTCTAAGATCAGTGGAGAAAATGAAGGGGATTGAGGGGGGAGGAAGGAGATATGGGATAAAGGAAAAACAGTATAATGAATCTGACTCAACCATCCTCTGTACTTATATGAATATACCAGAGTGAATATCACCATTGTGTATGTCTGTAAGGCATTAATTTACAAAAAGAGCTAAGTAATTAGCAGAAAGATCAGTAGAGTTGAGGAAGAGAACAAGGAAAGGTAAGAGGGGAGGGAAAGAGGAAGTACTGGGGACTGAATTAGAGCAAATTATACTCCATACCTTTATAATTATGTCAAAATGATTTCTAATGTTACATATAACTAAAAAAAATCAATAAAAATAATACTTTCTAGAAATATTTTTATAGTGCTTACATGGGAACAAATGAACCAATAAATTAGTCAAGAGCACTCACAACTCATAATTAAGTGTAAATTTCAATTACACAATATATTTCCATACAATATGTATAGTATTTGTTTATTCAACTTATATGCAGTTCAGTAGTATTTCCTTATCATGGGATAATACTAAACATTTTATATGCATTAATTCACTAGCAAATTCTTATACAAATTCTAGATACATTCACCTTGTATGATGTGATAGTTTTGTGATCTAGGGCTAAAAACTAGGTTCTACCCCTAAATCCTTCTAAGAGTCTAGATAAGATAGTTTGGAAACTCAGTTTTATCTATCATAAAATTAAAATTAAAAATGGGACAGATGTTTATTTCCACCTACTGGAGTTAATTATGAAAGAAAGAAATTGAGAACATAGATAAAAATTTACAGTATTCATGCATCTTATTTCCATAAAAAAGACAGGGTTATTGAATAAACATAATTGCTTTGTAGATAATTCTGTAGAAGCACTGAGCAAGCTCCCTGAGAATTTTATTATAAAAGTCACCAAACCCACTTAGAGCCTAGACAGAAGCTATCATCCCTCCAGTGCTCAATTCCTCACAGAAAAGGAGGTCATTTTAGCAGATTTGTTAAGGAATAAAATCAGAATCAAAGTGACTGTTTTGCTCTCTTCTTTCTGATATTAAGAATGCCAGCAATTGTTATTTTTTTTAGCCAAAAGTTCTAATATTTAATTATTTCAGGGAAAATAGTGTAAAAAGAATAAAATTTAACTGCTAAAGAAACCAATCGAGAAAGTTACCAGATAATTTTTAAGCACATCAAATGAAGACATTTACTTCTTCAATGGAAAAAGTGGGGGTTTGAGCTAGATAAAATGTAGGTGTTTATGAGGCTCACTTGATCCTTACTAATGGGGTCCAGGGGACAGATTTTTTTTTTGCATGTTTATTTTAATATTTTTTCCTCTCCTGAAAAAGCTCTGCTTTCAGAATGTGTTTTATGAAGGAAGGCTAAGCAGAAATTATATTCATGCTAGGGACTGTGAATTTATTTCAGGAAAGCCAAAAGCATTTTTGAAAATCCCTTCTTCCTAAATCCCTTTTGTCTGCCCCTCCTTTTAATCTCCTTTTTATTCACTTCTGTGCTCTTTAGTGAAACAGTTGCAGCCAGATTAGAATGTACTGTGAGATAAATGACTGATATTTATTCCTCTTTTTGGCAAAACTTCTTTGTGCAACTGCTTAAACCCTACTGAATCTGATGTTAACATGTACATACTCAACTGAGTTCTATAGGAAATAAGGAAGGCACACTAGAAGAGTGGTGTAATTTTTTTTAATGTTGGAATTAGAGTACCTTCAGTCAGAACAAAATTAACATGCTAACATTTCTCCCTCCTCATATTTAAACATTTATGCCAGATCACATCCATTTTGTCTTTCAATTTACTACATGAAACAAGTGATATCCTCTCATATTTTCCAACCATTAAATGCATTAGGCAAGCAATCAAATGTTGCTCTTGCCTTTGTGAATGATATTTCTTTCTTCCTCCTGTTTTTAAATAAATGTCAGTAAAACATGTGACTTCAGGTGGACTTCAGGGTTGTAATTTCATTAACTTAAGAAAATCAGTTTAGCTAGTATGCTCTCCCCAGGCATAGGCAGAGTTAGAAGTCAAGTACAGTTCGGTCACCCACTACTAACTTCATGAATAAAGTTAGGCTATGGTCTAAAAAATAAATCAGGATTTTTTCTGTGTTATTGGGGTCTTTGAATCTACTAGACTTGGAAAAACCTCTAATTCTCTATGTCAGAGATCATCTCTAGTTCATTTCCTTTGAAAAATATTGTATTGAAAAGAAACTACAATGAAAGCAAAATAAAATATATTCTACTTTAATTTTATTTTTCTTCTTTCAAAATGTCTTCTTTAAGCTTAGGTGACTGAACAATGTAAACTGACAAATAGGAAAAGAGTTTGCTTCAGTGACACCAGTGGTCTTTCTGGAAAGCCCTTATAATATGAAACATGAATAGAATGTACTAAGATGGTTTTGTTTTACTCTAGAAGCCTAAAATATGACACAAGTTTAATTAATATGCATCCAGGGTACTTGTTACTAAACCTGAGCGAGCTAATTCTTAAAACCCATCCTTCAGTGTTGTCACCATTGGAATGGAGAAAATGCATCTGTAAGTGTAGGCCCACATTGCCTTAAGAAAGCAGGTTACACCATAGATAACTGAAGAAGCAGACTTTGTTGCCATTAAACATGAAATTAATCAGAGGTTTGAGTTTCCTAACATTTACCAGGATATTTCTCCAACAACATGTTTCTTTCATTACCAAAGAAGTAAACTACATCAGGAGGATGAGATAGGAAGATCACAAGTTCAAAGCCAGCCTCAGCAACTGCAAGGCGCTAAGCAACTCAGTGAGACCCTTTCTCTAAGTAAAATACAAAATAGGGCTGGGCATGTGGCTCAGCGGTTAAGTGCCCCTGAGTTCAATCCCCTGTACCAAAAAAAGAAAAACAAAAACGGTTACAATTGCATGTTCAGAATTAAATAATCTCAATAATAGTGAAAACAAAGGTAGTCTCAGTGTTAGGATCTCAATGCACTTCTTATTCTAATATATTATACTGTAATAGTTCCTCTTTATTTCCATGAGTAATGTGCAACAAACAACACTTATGATTTTCACACTTCAATTTTTCATTATCAATGAACTTCTTACTTCAATAGAGCAACATAATTCAGTGGCTTCTGAATATGGATTTAGAGGAATATAAGCTTCATAAGGCCCTGTGATATAGAACAAAAGAATTCACAAGATCTGGTTTTCACATATTTTGTTTTCCTAATCATGTAGCTGGTCTAAATATTGAACTATCAGGTTCTCATATGTTAAATAGATTGCAGGTACTGCACAGAGAAGTGCTGTACAATAAATTATAAATGATAAAACTAGTAAAAATAGGAAGCAGAGGGCATGAAGGAATAGGCAGGAGATGAACATATTCACATTAAATTCAAGTCTTGCCTGATAGCATAAAGTGGCTAAATAATATCAAACACGAAGCCAATAACAAATTATGTGTCAATTGCATACCAAAACAAAATATAATACTATTTAATATTGTATTATTTTAAAATAAATGTTAAATATTTCAGTGACAAGCTCTTTAATCTTTTTAAAAATGTTTTTTAGTTGTAGATGGACACAATATCTTTATTTGTTTCTTTATTTTTATGTGGTGCTGAGAATTAAACCCAGTGCCTCACACAGGCCAGATAAGCTATGGCCCCTCCCCATCCAGGCTCTTTAATCTTATTGATAAATGTTGATAAGCAGTGCCCAACTTCAGCAGATATTCAGTAAAAATATTGAATGAATATATTGAATAATAATAATTGATTTCTAGGGTTTTTTTAAAGTACAGATCACCTCTCAACTACTCCGTTCTGGCAAAAATGTCATGCGTCATTCCAACTCTGCTATGGCTCTCAGCAGGAAAACACAAAATCTACAAACAGCAAGATGCAGCTAGAGCTCAGCCTCCAGAGAGCAGCAATAGTGGGAGACAAGTAGGTTGGAATTGCATATATATAAGATTCTGATTACCCTGCTAGTCAGGACATCACCATGTAGGGAATGGAGAGACAGACTGTCAGTTTTGTTTCATTACCTGAAAAGTAATCTGGTGAGATTTAAAATTTAGAAAGATGTCTCTGCAGGATTGTGAAAAATGAAATACAAAAGGGCAGACTGGGGGGTAGCAGTTAGAAGACTACTAATGTGCTATTTCATCTGAAAAAGAATAAAATTTTGAATTGAGAATTGCACCAGCAATCTGTAGGGCGTAGAATGGACAAAACATGAAAAATATCAGGGCTGGAGTTGTAGCCTAGTGGTAGAGCGCTTGCCTGGCACATGTGAGGCACTGGTTTCAATTCTCAGTACCACATATAAATAAGTAAATAAAATAAAGGTCCATTAACAACAAAAAAAATATTTTTAAAAAGCATGAAAAATAATTGCAATGGAAAGTGAGGGTGTGAGAGGGATTTTCTGCTATAGTTTCTGGTTTGATGACTGGGATGGATAGTAATGACAATTTTTTGAAGTAAAAGAGAAGACATGGAGGAGATATGGGGGAAATACATGCTAACTGTATAGGATATTATGTTACAAACCTAAAAAAACATGTATTACAAAGAATATTTATTTATTAAGTGCAAACTACAGAAATGTTGGTAAAAATGGGAAATTTGACCTACTAAATCACAAGCTGTGTAAGAAGAACTCTACTTGTCAATATTATTTCTCTTAGTAAAAGAGCATTTATTTGGGAATCGTTTGTCTTCATTTTAGGTAGTGTCTGCCTTATTGAGTAAAGTTGGAGACTATTCAGGGAATTGAAGCCTAAAAAAGCAACTTGGCTCATTGAAGGGAAGATAACACTTGACTAATGCACTAGAACTACTTGAGGTTGTTGATAAATTTGGTGGCTGGCTTTGTGAGGTCATAAGTATTTTATAACATCTGATCAAACAATCTGATCAAATATCTGATCTAAACCCTTATAAGTATACATATTTACATATGTACAATACTCTGCTTGTGATTTCAAGATGAACATCTATGGACATCTTTGTGTTGCATGAACCTCAACTTAAGCCGTAGATTTGCAGGTGGACAAATTTAGTTATAAAAATAAATAGACTTAGAGATTATAGGGAATGTTTTCCCTTCCAAGTATACTCATAGAAATAAGAATTTTACAATTCATCAATAATTAATATTTGGACTACATAATCTTTTTAGAGGTGAAAGAGAGGAGACGGGCCTGTGAACTGGAATTGTGGAAGGGTTGGAAGAATGCCTGGCTTTTACTCACTAGATGCTGTTAGTGGTCCCCTTGCAACAAACACAAATATCTGAAAACATTCTCAAATCTTTTCTTGGAGTCAAAATTACCCCATTAGAGAATAATTGAAATAGGTAAATAGGTAATTATTTAGAAAAAAAAAGTTATGGGAGTTTTTTTTTTTTAAACAACAGAATCAGTTAGTTAACAGCTAAGACCATAGTTTAGGTGTTCTATTTTTAGGACAACTCATCTTTTCCATGTCCTCTATACTTTTATGGGGCAAAAAAATAGGTCCCTTCCATAGCTGGCTGAGAATCACACAATTTAATCCTTAAATCATAGCAGCTATTTTTTTAAATGCTTATTTTTCTCTGATTCTTTTAAAATTAACCTCTTCTCTTTTTTAAATTTTATTTTTTAGTTGTTGATGGACCCTTATTTTATTTATTTATTTGTATGTAATGCTGAGAATCAAACCCAGTGCTTCACACATGCCAGGCAAGAACTCTACCACTGATCCACAACTCCAACCCTAACTTCTTCTTTCAGACATCAAACATTCAGTCTTAAGTATTAGAGAAATAGATATTTCTTTTTTAAATTATTTTTATTTGTTAATTTTAGCAATAAGAAATACATCAACTCAATCAGGTATGAGGGCACATGCTTATATTCCTACCAACTCAGAATCAAGCAGAAAGATTGATAGCAAGTTCAAGGCCAGCTTTGGCAGTTTATTGAGAACCTGTCTCAAAAGAAAAAGGGATGGGGATGTAGTTTAGTGGTAGAGTGCCCCTACGTTCAATTCCTAGTACCAAAAAGAAAAAAAAAAGAGATGCATGGTGGCAGGAAAGAACAAAAAATAAAAATAAATAAAATTTTAAAAAAGAAGAAGAAAAGAAAAAATATATCAACTCAAAATAAGTGAAATATTACAAAAGCTACCAGTTGAAAATACTACCATCTGTGGTTAGAGTAAGTCTGTTCTTATGGAAAATGTTAATTTAGCTCATTCTCTAACAGGAAATCTTCAGGCTCTGAGATATATTGGCACTATGGAGATATATACCTGTTAATACCCACATGTACAGAAGCTTACAATTCAATATAAAGGCTGTTCTACTCTGTCATTTCTCTATATCCCCTTGCTCCATATACAATGACTTATTTTTTTCTTGGTTATCATTCACATTTCTTCTTCTTTCTTTCTTTTTTCCCCATATACTAGACACTGGTGTTTGCTCCAGTATTTATTGCCCGGTCTCCTCATTATATTACCCACTGTTGTTCTGGGGGAATATTTTCCTAAACTCAGCCCACGTGTTATAGGTAATCTGGAAGGAAGACAGCACTTTTTGAAAATAGAAAACTTGATTTTTAGCTAAGTAGGTGACCATGCAAAATAAATGATATCTTAAAGTTAAATATAGCCATGTGGCAACGTTGAAAAAGGATGGAAACCTTTTGTAAAGAAAATTGGCTAAAAACCTGGATCAAAATTTTCTTCCTTTCCCCCAGTCTGCTGCCTGAATGTAAATTTGATGCCTGGAGCTGTGGCTACCATGTCAGTCAGTTAGTGTGATACTACTATGTTAGGTAAGACCAAGAGGAAAATTTCAGGAAAGTGCAGTCCTTGAGGCCTTTGCAAACCAGATCTACCATATGAGTCCTGACACATATCAAGATTTATATATAATGATTATATAGTATCTTCCCTTTTTCCACTCACTGTAATCTGGGGGCTCCATTATTCATACATGGGAACTTAATTTTAACTGATATTGGTAAGAATCCACCCTCTACCTAGGATATAGCCTGTGGTTGAAGTCCAAGCCACCCATGTGATCACACTCCTTTATTTCATAGGTTGGCATTCATTATACCAATATCTTATAGACAATAGCATATACTTACCACTACATCAAGACTCTTTCCTGTTCTGCAAAAAAAAAAAAGGAAAAAAAATAAAAAGAAAAGAAATCAGGCAATCAAGTATCAAGATGCTGTAATTCTAAAATCAAAAATCTCTTTGATATTGTGTATTACTTATGAAAGTCCACTTAAGTCTGTCTTAGACATGGGGCTTCAAACAAAAATAAATGTACTTATAGGGCTCACAAAATGTGCTCTGTTGTGGTAATTTTGGGATGAGCTTTTAGAGAATTAAATAAGAAATATTCCATTAACAATTAAGTTTGTTGGGCTGGAGCTGGGGCTCAGTGGTAGTGTACTTGCCTGGCATGTATGAGGCACTGGGTTGGGTTCAATTTTCAGCATTGCATATAAATAAATAAAATAAAGATCTATCAACAACTAAAAAAAATTAAAAAATATTAAGTTTGTGCATACTTCATATTTATTTATTTTTCCCCTAGTGAAGAGGCTTCAAACAGTAACATTGAGATGATTATGGTTTAAAGTAAACAAGTTAGAACATCTATACATTTTATTAAATTATTTTATGGTGAAGCACTTTCTCCATATTGCCTATTTATAGTATGATACATTCTGGGAAATACTATATTAAGGCACACATAAAAAAACTGAGTTAGAATGGGGTCAATTTTACTGAATATAGATCAAATTTACACTAAAACCTATTCCATATTCTATTTAAAATACTTTTAAAAGTAACGATGCTAACTTTTAAAATGCAGATAAGACAAAGAAGTAATCAGACTCATTTATTCAACATATTCAAAATTGTGTCATAAAAAATCATCATCTTGAACATACTGATAAATAATAAGTTTTAGGTCATTTTTAAAGTACATAACTAGAAGTTAGACAATATGCATTTATTTATTGTGATAACAGATGAAGATATTAGCTCACTTTCAATTCCTACCACCTCTACTAGATTCAATATAAATTGAAACTCATTTAAAAATAAATTGTGTTGTGCACATATGATGTTATAGGATGCATATAGATAGTAAAATAGGTACTATAGGAAAACATAACAACATATCTATTATCTCACATATTTACACAAAATTTGTGATAATAGCATTAGAAATCTATTTACTGAACTAAAATTCCTTATGCAATATATGATTTATTAATTTTAGTCTTCATGTACATTAGGTCTCTAAACTCTTTCACCTTAAATATCAACTAATTTGTATTCATTGGCTAACAGCTCCTCAATTTTTCTTCCTCTTCTTCCACCAGTGATAATCACAGTTTCATTGTCTTTGTGTCATTACACACACACACACACATACACACACACATATACATATATATACACACACATATGTATACATAATTCAGCCTTAAATAAAATGAAACACATTTTTCTTAAGATCCAGTGTGACCTTGCAGTCTGAAGATTATAGCCTTTAGTTTATTTTTACATTCTGCTTATTCATTGAAACTCCAATCATGCTTCACTTTACCTCCTTTGATTCTTTTACACATATATCAATTTCCATACAGCCATTTTATATCTTTATTGCTTTGTCTTTCTTTTATGTGATTTCCTCAAGCCTATAAAAGTGTCTCTGGTTGGATTTTCTATCATTTTTATGATATTTTTATAACACTTTTATCTTATCACATCAATCTCATTTAAAAGAGAGACCATTTTTTGTAATGTCTTTAAAACTTAATTTTTTTTGTCTGAATTCTTGCCCCCCTATACACAAACTGGTAATTCTGTCATGTTTTTTATGCACCTTTTCTTCTTTCGTAGGTTGTGTGTCCCCTTGCTTATGTTTGTATTTTAAATGACAACATAAATACTGTCAAACATGCCTACAGTGAGTGTCTTCTTACTAAGTCAGCTATTTCCTTTTGCTATACACCCACCTTTGCCCCCACACCTTCATATGTCAGTTGTTAAGCAATGGTGACTTTGTGTGTTTCATTGAAAATCCCCTTGAGATCCATGTACTTTGAAATGCCAAATGCCCTTCATTGTCTGGCATTACGTAGTTGTGTGAATTTCAAAAAAGAGAAATAGGAAAAGAGAGCAAAGAGGAGAAGGAAAAAAGAAAGGAAGGAAGGAAGACAGGGAAGAAGGAAGAAGGAGTGAAGGAGGGAAAGGGAGAGAGGGAGGAAGAAGAAAGAAAGGGAAAGGAAACATAAAAAGTTTTTGTTTGAGTATAGTAAACAGTGTTTTGCTTTTGGATAACTGGGAAGAAGGAGAGTTGGGTTTCAGTGAATAAAGTTGGGTAAAATTGTCGATGTCTTTGAATTTTCTCCATAGCATAATGGCTAGGGAATAATGGAAAGCATAGTTTAGAGACTCTAATGAATGTAAGGCTAACCTCACTTCTTACAGAGCCCTTGCTAATTCTTCGGGGTTTCAATCTAGGACCTTGTCATCAGAGCTTGAACTGTGACTTTTCAAGTGTACATTCAGAAGCATATATTGAAGTTCATACAGAAGAATCCCACGATATCTTCAAGGTAGTTTTGTTCTTGTATACAATAATATGAGTTCAATTCCATTATTTCCTTAGCTTTACAACAATATTTAAACAAGTTAAGTCTACCCATCAACACCATAGTTGTAGACAATATCTGAGGAGGGAAAGCAATTGGTTGAAACTTTTCTTTGATTACTTCCTTACTCCTAAATTAAATTTGCCATATGTGTCCCTTTCTAATATTTTTGAGCTTCATATAAATACTAAGAAAGCAAATTATAAGAAATATAACCGGTAATAATTCTGACTGCAACCATTTCATTTCTTCAGAATACTTTTGAAAAGCTTTTTTATTCTGGTGATATCCTGTTCATAAATATGCAGGTGAATAGGATGAAAAAATTATATTTTTCTTCATACATTTAGACCAGTGTTATGAGTTCTTGAGGATAAGATTTTCACTTCAGTTTCTCCCCATGTTCAATTAGAGACAAAGCCATTTTTTCTATTACCTAATAATAGATTTTTCCTAAGGAGTGAACAGAGAAGAAAACAGTGCCTAAAATACCATACAGGAATTATAACATTAGGAAGGTTCAAATGATTAAAATGAATAATAATGGAGAAAAGGACTTAAGAAAAGGACTAACAAATTATAATATCTAGTACTAATTCTTTATAACATTTTCCAGAATTATTTTGTGTGATCTTACTATTCTATAAAGATAATCTTAACACAGTGGATACAAAAATAGGGGGACACTAACTATATTAATATTGAGTGGACACCACTTATTGTATGATTTCATGTATATGATATAATCAAACAAGAGAAATCTATGAAGACCAAAAGTAAATTACTACGTGATTCAGGTTGGGAGTAAGGGGATGGAAATGGACTTTTAATGGGCATTACAATTTATATCTGGAGTGGTCCCCAAAGTGTCATAAGTTCCAAATTTAGAAATGTTCAGAGGTGGGGAGCTTTGGGGAAGTTTTTGAATCCTGAAGGCACTAATCTCATCAGTAGATCAATCCATTGATACATTTATAATCCAAATTAACTATTGGGAGGATATGAAAACTATAGGAGATGGAACCTAATTGGGGGAATGTGTCTTTAGTGGAGTGGCCCTTGTAGAATATATCTATCTTGTCCCAGCCCTTCCCTCTCTCTGCTTCCAGGCTGCCCTGAGCTGACCAGCTTTCCTCTACCACACCTTTCCACCATGGCACTCTCACCACCCTATAAGCCCAAGGCAATGGAGATGGCTAACCATGGACTGAAAGCTCTAAAACTGTGGGCCAAAATGATGTTTTCCTCCTTTTAAGTTGTTTTTTTCTCAAGCATTTGTCGTCTTAGCAATGAAAAGCTGACTAAGACAACAGGTATGGGATTTCTCTTTGGGGTGATAGAATGTTCTAAAATTAGATTGTGGTTATGGTTGTATAATTGGGAGAACATAAAGAACTGATTCTGTACTTTCAAGTGGTGAATTTTGTGATATCTCAATTATGTATGATTTTTTTTTTAATTAGGGAGGCAGCCAGGCCTGAAATGCCACTCTTTGGGAAACTGAGGCCAGAAGATCTCAAGTTCAAGACCAGCCTCAGCAAGTAAGTAAGGCCCTCAACAACTTAGCAAGACCCTGTCTCAAAAAATAAATAAGCCAATGATGTAGCTTAGTAATAAAGCACCCCTGGGTTGAATCATCAATACAAAAAAAAATAATAATAATAAAAAGTGGGTAGCAAGAATTCTGTCACTCTATATTGCAAATGCTTTTTAATGTAAAAAAATGTATTTGGAAGAGGTAATACAAATGGCGTCAAGCTATGTTACAATGAAAATTTCATTTTGAGTCTATAGTAAAGTTCGCCGGATTTACTCTTGCTTGTGTGTGTGTTTGTGTGTGTGTGTGTGTGTGTGTGTATGGTGTTGGGCATTGAACCCAGGGCCTTGTGCATGTGAGACAAGCCCTCTATCAATTGAGCTACATTCCCAGTCCTCTTGCTTTTTTTTTTTTTTTTTTGAATAGTTACTTTTTGATGACTAATTCCATCTTGTAACATCCTAACATTTTTGGCTGTTTTCAAATTTCTTTGGGATTTGGCTGTAGTGAAATAGTACTTTTCACTTTGTGAAATAAAAGTAATTTCTGCTTTTTCAGGGAAGTAAGATTACTGAATTTAGAACTCTGATGACAAACAAATCTGCAAACTGGAGTATGTCCTGGGAGGTGTGCATAATGCTACATTTGTAACCCTTTTCCTTATGTCATTTCTGATATTGCATTGTCCCAAAGACAAAATTTGCAGATAAAGTTGATTGTAAAGAACCATGAGGTCTGTGAAATGCACCATTATATTGGAGAGTATAATCAGCAGGGAACTTTGTGAAGGTCTGAAATTTTTGACCTGGACATAGCAAACATGTTTTCTACCCTCATGATGTCATGTGGCATCAGCAAGTCCACCAAGTCTCCTAAGATCCTGCGGTCTGGACAGAGATGTGTTGTCTAAGGACAGGAATCCCTGCAGTATAGCCCAAATAAGTGAAAGATAGCTAAATCTTCAAAGTAGACTTATTTACTCAAATTTTCAATAAACATCCATTATATAATCAGTTCTAAAATTAGCAGCTTAAAATTGTGTGGAGCGGAAAAAAAATTTTGAGCTATTTAAAGGATTACAGTCTCTATGATATAAGTAAAATGAAAGATCAATGTGAGCTAATTAGCTTAAAGAAGAATTTATGAAAAAAAGAGTGACTGAGTTGATTTTAAAAGTGGTTAAAATAAAAGTCATGACTTGGATAATGAAAATGTAGCCAACAAAGAGAGAAGACATTTTCAATGCATATGTCATGCAAAATGTCATTTAGAATACATTAAAACTTTTATGTATCAGTGAAATAAACAGATGCACAGTTCACAAAGGAGGAAATTCAAATAAACTAATAGGCATGATATTTATAATGTTCAATATCCTTAAGCATCAGAAAAATATTAATTAACATTATATGGAACAAGACAGTCTTTAGAATACATGTTTTAAAAAGATGAATAAGCTTTGGAAGAATGCAATGCATGAAAATACATATTGCTGATGTGAGTCTAAATTTATGTAAATATAAATTTGGAAAACCTTAAAGTATCTTCTCAGTATGAACATACAGACATACAAAACTCATCTAGTCAATTTTTAGGTATAGATGTAATAAACAGACTTAGAGAGTATACATATTAAAACGTTTATGGCATCATTGTTCATAATAGCTCTTAAATGCACATTCCACTTTTAACTATGCCTATCAACACTAGAATGGATAAATAAATAGTAGTATAATTCCATAATAGTAGTGCATTGTATTAAGAATGACAATCAGGAAAAAACATATGCAACTATATGGGTGAAGCTGGCAAACTTAAGGTCAGTTGAAAGAAGTTAGTAATGATCGATTATCTAAAGTAAAAAATGAACAAGACTAATCTGTGTTTTCAGAAATCAAGAGAGCAGTTACCTTGAATGTGAGAGATAGTGACTTAAAAGAAGCATATGGAAGGCTGGGGATGTGGCTCAAGTGGTAACGGCGCTCGCCTGGCATGTGTGTGGCGCTGGGTTCGATCCTCAGCACCACATAAAAATAAAATAAAGATGTTGTGTCCACCGAAAACTAAAAAATAAATATTAAAAAATCCCCTTTCTCTCTCTCTCTCTCTCTCTCTCTCTCTCTCTCTCTCTCTCTGTCTCTCTCTCTCTCTTTAAAAAAAAAAGAAGAAGAAGCATATGGAGTTTTGTAAGTGCTGGCAATTATTTATTTCTGGATCTCAGTGCTAGTTATACAGTGTGTTTGCAGAAAGCTCATTGAGCCATAAACAGATAGGTGGACATTAATGTATGCATACTGAAATTCAATAAATATTTTTAAAATGTGTAAAAGTTGGAGGTTCAGAAAAAATAAAGGAATTAATTTCATATTTGGAGATCACATTTTACAGCTAAATGTTTTCTGAAAAAACTTGATTTCTTCAGTAAAAATAAAGATAAAAGTCAGAACTTTAAGAACTCTAAAAAATTTCCCTGGAGTTGGATATTTTTCAGTTTGTATAATGCTATCTGCTTAGCCTGATCTATCCTAAACAGCTTTTCACCACTATGACAGTCCAAAATCAACAACTCTTATTTATATATGTACATTCTTTCTAGAGGTCATTTCAATTTTTAAAGACAGACAAAGATGCGTTCAATTTCATTTAAGTCTATTTGATTATATTTTCACTCTTGTAACATGAGTAAAGCCATGTGTGATATATAAGAGAAATACTTTACAGATTATTTGCCTAAGTAGATGGCCATACCAGGGCTTCTAGTCCATTCTTGACATTTTAAAGACTTATTTCATTGTAGAACCATTAATCTGTCCTCCTTTATTCAATTCTATGAATAGTCATGACTACGTTCTGAATCAAAATATGTGGGACTTAATATAACAGAGGATATCATTCAAACTTGGAGCAAAGGCAAAGAATAAGACATTCAAGGAGGGTATATAGATCTACAGACTTATGCTCTCAAGGTTATTTCTCAAAAAGTAGAAATAATCAGGGTCTCCAACATCCTGGAGATGACGCCAGTTTGATTGGAGTTTTACTTTGTACTATGATGAAGAAAGTTAATAAATTTAAATTTCAAAGAACCCTTAAATTCTGTTGTCAACGCGGAAGAAAAATTCAACTATTCCCGAAATTAACCAAGGAATTTAAAAATCTTTATCATTATATCTTATGTATAGGAAAAGGCCACTTCTACATCATAAAAATCTATTTTAAAAATCTGCTAAAATTAAATTTTATATTTTTGGAAGGCATGGATACTCATGGATAACTAACTGAAATTCCTTTTTCAGGACAGAAGTCAGGACAGACTTCTTTACTGAAAAGAAACTGAAAGGAGTAGAACACAAATATCTAAAATTAGCAGAGCAGAGATTAAAAATAAGAGCTTAAAAGAGAGAAGGTACAGATAAAAGTGAAGAAGAAAAATAATTCCAGAAGTTTTCATAGAGTTAAAAGGTCATGATATTTTTAAAAATGTCATAAAGCAAGCAAATGAGGGAGTTAAAAAACCATATACATTTGAAATTATCTCAATCCCTCTAATTTCTTCCAATTAGTAAAATTTATTTCCCATAAATAGTGAAAAAAATTACTTTAAAATTATTGTAAGAAAAGGAGGATTATATCATGTAATAAAAGTCCACCAGGTAATGTATACTACAGTAGAAAATGAAAGTTTGACCTCTCAAAACAAACCACAAATTGACCAAACAACATAGGATTGCAAACATTTTTAAATGAGGTAATAGAAATTAAAAAAAGAATTCAAAATTAACAAAAAGAATTTCAAGTGGACAATAATCTAGCAGAAAAAAACAAAAAAGTGGTTAAGAGGTAAAAGGTGAAAAGAAGAAAATTCTGAGAATCAAACAAAATGGAAAACCAATATGAGATGAACACACAAAAAGTAATTAAAATATAGATTAGAAATAAAGATCTGACATACATAAAATAGGAGTTTCTAAAAAAGTAAATTCAAGCAATGGTACAAAACAATTCTAAAAAATATTAAATTATTTTTGAAATTAAAAAAGGAAGAAAAGGATATAAAAAGCCACACATCTAAGGAAAATGTCACATACAGGAAGTATCAATTATAACTACCAAATACATCTGTATTTTATTAACTGGATTTTAAGCCTGTAGGATTTGTTTTTTAATATAAAGACAGAGTCATTTTTAATGTAAAGAGTCTCAAAATATCTTTAGGCTATTTCATTGCTAATTTTATACCAGAAGACAGTGGAGTGATGTATTTGATTTACACAAGGAAAAAAAATGATGATCAAGAACAGGGTTGACAATGATACAAATGTATGAATTGCCAAGATCATCGTAATGTCATGTGTAGATAATAATAATTTAAAAAAAGAACAAGGTTGAGTTGATTTTCAAGTGTCAAGAGTGACTATTATTAACATGCATGAACTCAGAGAATATTTTTCTCATGATCACATCCTAGGGATAAACTTCACATAATCAAAATGATTAGAAAAAGTGATAAAGGGATTTGTAATGGGTATTAAGTATCTACTACTCATAGAACCAAGACTAAATTGTGCTAAGGATGGAGGATATTACATAATGGATACATTCTCTGAGAGATATATACAGTGCAACTATTAATAGTGAACATAAAATATGGTAGTAAAAAGAACAGAATAAGCTACTGATTGCTTTATGGTTACAATTTTGAAATTAAAATATTTCTTTATATCAAGTATTCAAAAAATGGAAGATAGGGAGAAATAGAGTCACATTCTGATTTCAATATTGCTTGTAGTAAAGAATTATAGATAAAAACAAAAAGGAAAGCTATTAGAATAAAGGTATACATTAAGTCTAGGACTGTGGTTCAGTGGTTGAGCTCTTGTCTAGCACATATGAGGCACTGGGTTCTATCTTCAGCACCACATAAAAATAAATAAATTAAAGAAAAGTAATGTGTCCATCTACAACTAAAAATTAAAATAAAAAATAAAGGCAAACATTAAATTAAAATATATAAATATTCTGATATATATAATGAAATTTAAAAGGAGATTTAGTTAAGAGTATTTAATATGAACAATAGAAGAGTATATAGAATAGACTACAGAGTAAAGAACTTTCTAAATAAAATATTAAAAATATGTGCATTATATATAGGCATACTAAAATCTTTATCTCTATGTGTGTAACATCATGACAGAACCCAGGCCAAACTTCTTAATTAGATAAATAAATAAAAAATACTTTTGGAAAGGGATTTATGTACAGCTTGTTTTAAAAACAAAATCCAACACTGTTGTTATACACAGGAGATAGACATATAAAATAATGATTAAAAATTAGAACACTGGCATTGTTAAACAAAAAAAGAAGTGAAACCTTACAATTATGCCATCTTATATAGAGATTAAGAAAGAAATAAAGGGGCTGGGAGTGTGGCTCAGATGAAGAACACTTGCCTAGCATGCTTGAGGCACTGGATTCGATCTTCAGCACCACATAAAAATAAAATAAAGGTATCATGTCCATAACTAAAAATTAAATGTCAAAAAAAAAGAAAGAGCTAAAGAATGAAAAGCAATAATAAAGCCAAAATGTGGGGCTGGTTTTGCAGCTCAGTGGTAGACCATTCACCTAGCATATGGAGGCACTGGGTTTGATCCTCAGCACCACATAAAAATAAATAAGTAAATAAATAAATTAAATAAAGGTACTATGTTCACCTACAACTAAACAAAGATAAAAAGGGGGGGTTGTATTTGTTAATGTTACAAATGTCTAAGAAGACAAGAACTAAGTGTTGATAATATTTATGTCTTCAGTATCAAAGCACCAAATTCCCATAAAAAGAAACAGTACCAAGGTTTAGGGAGAGAAGTAACATATTTAGAGCAGAAGACTTTAATATATTGTTCTCTAAGGAAGATGAAGTATTAAATACACGCACATACACACACACACACACACATATGCACACACACTCATAAAGATATAAAAGAATTAATGAGATCATCAACAAAGTTCATAATACATGAAATTCCAAATCCTGATAGTAGAGAATACAGCTTTTTTCAAATGCACATTCACAAAAATAACTACATCTAAATTCACAGATAGGGTAAGTTACAAAAATAGAAATAATAAAAATATCCTTATTGACAATGATGTAATGATACCAGAAAGTATAACAAAAAATTTACATGGCACTTGTACTTTGAGATTAAAACATGTTACCAAATAAATTTTGGTTCAAAGGAAAAATACAAAGTAGTTATAGAGTTAAAAGGTGAAACAGAATCTATAAAATATAATTAAAATAGTTACTAGTGAAACAACATTATTTTTAACTATATGTATCAGTAAATAATGAATAGGAATAAATAAGATCAAGTGACCAATTCATAAGTAAAATTAAAGAAAATCAAAACTGAACAAATACAGGGAATTAAAGCAGTCAAATCATGCTAATGATATATATCAATATAAGTAATATATTTAAAAACTACTTTTTTGAAAGAAAATTCATAAATAGGCAGTTTGACAATAGCTAAACTATTCAAAAAATGGTATAAAATTTCAATACTCAAAATAAAAATTAAGGGTCAGCAAACCAGAAGAAGTTTTTGAAATGATAATTCTTTGCATAACTCTGCTCAAATACATTTGAAACCTACTCAAAATGGATAATGTTACCCAAAAGTAGTGGGCATGCCTGTAATCCCAGAGACATGGGAGGCTTAGCCAAGAGGATCTCAAGATTAAACAGCCTCAGGAACCCATAGAGTCCCTAAGCAACTCAGTGAGATGCTCTCTCAAAATAAAAAATAAAAAATTCTGGGTATGTGGCTGAATAGTGGTTAAGTGTCAATGGGTTCAATACCTGGTACCAAAAAAGGAAAAAAAAAAAAAAGGACTTTGGTCTTATGTGTATTTTTACAAAATTATAACAATGAAATAGTAATTTCTTACAATTAAAAGAAATAAGAAAAAATGAAACTATGAACTATTTCCAGTGATTTTCTACAATTGGAATCCATGTCTAGTAAAATGTATCCTAAATTGAAAAACAAAACTGCAATACATTTTTATAGTTTTTAGTATACACTTTGTTAGTTGAGTATTAGAATTGTACTTCTGAGTCTGGAATATTAGAATTGTTCTTCTGAGTCTGCTGTATATGCAGTAAGGAATAAAACAAAAGATATTTATATATAATTTTTTATTCTATCACTCTTAGGTTCTCTTGAGAACAGAGATCACTTATGTGTGAAAAAGTGGATATAGAAAAAAAACAGATAAAAAGAGAAACTAGTTAAAAACTTTGTAGAGTTGAATATAATTGGAAGTATTAGCATGAACACATGGCACACACACCCTTCTCTCTTATTTATTTATTTATTTTTCTTTGACACTGGGAATTGAATCCAGGGCTTTGCATCTGCTAGGCAAGCTCTCTACCATTGAGCTATACCCCTCTTCAAACAAAACAGAATTAAAAAGTCCTGTTTTGTCAATTTAAAAATGTGTAAAATCAATATATCAATTAGAACCTTAATTGTGAGTCTTTTCTCTCCAAATATCATTTCTTACCCAACAACCCGAGTTTCATGTGAAATTGATAATTACAGGTCTGAGGCAGAAATAATAGCGTCTGGGCCTGAGACACTTTGTCATGCCAGATATCAAGGAAGCTGTAAAGTGCTACCAGGCCAGGTACAGTGGCACACATCAGTAATCCCAGAAAATTAGGAAGCTGAGGCATGAGGATCACAAGTTCAAATGCAGCCTGGGCAATTTAAAAAAGATCCTGTATCAAGATAAAAAATAGAAAGGGCTCAGGATGTAGGTCAGTGATAGAGCAGCCCCATACCAAATCCAATCTCCAGTACCAAAACCAAAGATAAATTAAATACTACCAAACTTGTATCAAAAGAATTTATTATCCTTAAGAATCTCCAAATGGAAAATGATGAAAACATTAGACCATCAATAAGAATAATAACTGTAATGGATTAAAATAAATAAAATATATTTAAGTTTATAAGCTAATAATAATATTGACACAAACAATACAACGGTACTATTCTTAGAGAATACCAGGGGAAAAGCTTATTTTGCAAAGTAGTTAAATAAAGGAAACAAACCAAGCATTCATGCCATTTCTATATGACCTCTATCCTTGGGGAATGAAATAGAAGAAAAAGTTTCTTTTTAGTAGTATTTCATCAAGTTAACAAAAATAAACTATTGATTGATATTGTGAATAATTTGCAAAACCTAAGTAACTAACAGACATAAGCACATATTCATGACTGCTAAAGAGAGAGAAATGGCCATTTTCATTATGTGCCTCTTGTAAATACAGTCTATGAGATATAATCTGAGGTAGTTTTGCCAGGAGGAAGAAAAAAGCAAACCTGAATCTACTAAATCTTCTACTTCTAAATACCAATTAACAAGGGATAGAATTTTGTTAAACTATACCTTGGAGTTATAATCAGCATAATTTAGACTGTGGAAAATGCTATGTATAAACCATCCAGTTAAAAAACATAAATATAAGAAGATATTGAGGGAACTACACACAAATTTTTAGTTTTTTAAACTTAAAAACTTTAAAACAATAGACATGAGAAAGACTTGATAAATTTATGTCTAATAAAATAATAATATCACATGCCTACAACAATTGGAAAGGTCCACATGTAATTTATATTTGACATCATTAAGAAATTATTATTATTTCTTCTGAAAATGTGACCTTGGCTTCCATTCAAAATAGATTCTGAAACAAGGGTTCTAGAGCAAGCAGCTTGTTTAGGAGATACTTTCAGGACATTAATATGGAAGCTAGGAAGTATGGCAGGTAAAGGAAAGACCCTTCCCCCCCCCAAAAAAAAATTATTCATTTTCAATAATTGAGCTACTGGAGCTCAATCCTGCCCCAGAAGTTGTCACACCCCAGAGATGTTTTAACTGGGGTAGTGAAAGTGGAGGTATTTATCCATCAACTTCTTCTCTGGTATTGGTTGAAGGCTACTTCTGGGAGTCTCTCCAACACTTCTGGCTTAATCCACACACAGGACTAAGGGGATTCTGTGGTCAGGGGGAAAAAATCATCAGGCAAAAGAAAGTCTCAGGTGACTAAACAAGATGGTTTGGCTTTAGAGGTAAATGCTGAGGGTTATGGAGGAAGCACCACAAGCTGTCATATAGTATTTTAAGATGTAATGGACATGAAGAATAAAATTGAAACCAAGGTTTTTTTTTTGTTATAGGAATACTTATCAAAACAGATAAAATTGTCTACCATCTGGGATCTGCTTTAAAATCATAGGAAGGGAAGGGAAAAGAGGCAAGTACAGATATGTGCAGTCATCAGTTAAAATAGCTTAATAGGGGATCAGTACTTGAGTTATGTTACCCTATTTTCATTTATATTTGAAACCCTTTATAATATAAACTTTAAAACAAATGTTCAATTTTCCATAACCTGCCTAATGAAATAGTATCTTTTATTCATTGAATAAAATTAATAGTTAACCAAGAATGCCGATATGCTTAAAGCAAAACTTCAGTAATTTTCCTAAGCATTTACTATGTAGGAAACCTGGGTTCAGGTACATGAAACAGTTTGAGGGTTAGTGAAAGGCAGAACATTTAAAGGAGCTCAGTCTTATTTAAAAGTCTTAATATTTCCTCTATGCCATCTCTCCCTCTAACCACCCCCCCCCAAATGGGTGGGGATTGCATATATAGCTGTAAGTGACTCCATCCAACCAAGTAAGTTATTCTTATGCTCTAATTCATTGACAAGGGAATATACTGACAATCACTTTACTATAGGTATCTGAATCATTAACTTATTGATATCAGAGCTAAAATCTACTGGACTTGAAGGTCAGTATTATTCCTCTAACATATTAAGTGGCATGCCTGGTAGAAGAGTCATATTTGAAATTTATTTGTGACCAAACTTGCCTACATTTATTTGTGATGTCCCCAAGTTACTACAGCATAGTTATTGTCCTCACATAATCAAAATGATTAAACTATAGGAGACACAAATTGCAGAATATTATCGCTGAAGTTACTTATTATTGCATATAAAATCACTTATAATCAAGAGTGATAGTACATGCCTGTAATCCCAGGGACTTGGTGGGGGGGTGGGTTAAGGCAGGAGGATTGCATGTTCTAGGCCAGCCTCAGCAATTTAGTGAAACCTTTCCTCAAAAATAAAAAATAAAAAGAGATTAAAATGCATCTCAGTGGTTGAACCCACTGGCGTTGGGGGAGTGGGGTTTACCCAGTATGAAAAAAAGAAAAAAAAAGAAACCCCAAAACACTTATTATTGTTTGCCCAACAATGAAAAAACAAAGCAAGCTAACCCAAATGAAAACAATGGCAAATTTTTGAAAGATTTTTCATTGATAAAAATTGAGTTCCTGGAAAAACAAATTGCAGTGAAAGCATAAATATTTTTCTATGAAATGTTTTAAAACAAAAGAGCATGTATAATGACAAATGTAAAAACATTCCAAAGGATAATCATGAAATAGCAAAATGAAAGTATATTAAAGAGGAAATTACAAATATTTCAACAATATCTGTAGATATGTATTCCCTTTCCCCTTCTCATTTAAATGTTAATACTGAACAACATGTTCAAGTATAAAATTGCACATATGCAAAATTGAAACACATACAACAGATGTTTTATACATGTTTTGTTTTTTTTTTATAACTAAAAGGCTTACCTAAGCTAAACATTATCCTGATAAAAAGGTGTTTTATTTTATATAACCAGGATGATCAAGATCAGAATAAATAATGAGTTTTACATAATAAATATTTCAAATTTTAAGTACATTGTTAAAGTTTGTTGATTTTTCCAACACCAAAGTTGAAATTTTTACCTAAGCCAAAGTCAGTTTATATGATGATAGACAAGTCAACAAACATGATTCTCTTATTGTTTTGAATTTCTTTTCTAGTATGTCTCTTTTCCATGGAGCTCATAGAAACATTGTAAATGTTGGGAGTCGCCTAAGCTCCAAAGACTAACTTCCCCATCCCCCAAGAAGAGCCCTACAATGATGAGCCCTGCTGGCTCACATGATCCTTACCCACCAATCAGAAAGTACCCCAGCCAACTGTCAAACCATTCAACCATTAAACTGTCATAACTGTCAAACTGCCCCGGCTCTATAAATATGCAGAGCTGTTCCTCAATAAATGGGCATTTTCTCCCACGGCAAGCCTTGATTGTTCTTTCAGTAAGTACAAAGAAACAAATGTTATGTGCATAGACACACAAAAAAACTAACTAGCATTATATGCTCATACACAAGTTGCCAGCGTATCTTTTAATGGTACTTAATTTTTTGGCTTCCCACTTTTTTTTTTCACCCAAAGGACAACATGTAAAAAATGGAAAGTAGAGAAAATTAAATTAGGGTGTAGATCATTTAAGTGTTTCAACTGAGACCTTGAAATAAATTGCCTATGAGACAAAACTTGAAGAAATTATCAGTACAAACCAGAAAGATATTTTCAATTAACAAAAATCTATACACACTAAAATACAATTAGATTTCTCTGGAAACTGGTCATGATACAGTAAAGACTTTATCACTTGTAACCCCAGGTGAAATTATCACTTTTGTTCGAGTAAGTAGTTTCAAAATTAGTCAGTAATTGGTTCTGGCTCTGGGAAAGAAACACATGAGGATATTTCTTTTTTCATCTAAAGAAGTATGAAATATTTGCTTAAATTTCCCATTTCATATTTCTAAACCACTGGTCATAGAAATAATGCCTCTGAACTTCTTACAGACCCCTATTTGCTAGAGAGGATGATATACAATCTCCCATGCACTGGAGTTACATAATATGCACATTTTCCTCATAAGGAAATATCATAAAGAAATGACAATAACAAAACACAGGGAAGAAAGTTATAATTTGAAATTTTATTATATAAACATGTTTAAATTAAATTGTATATTGGATAAATTCTTGAAATCCTGAGTATTATATTTTAGTCAAATATACAGATTTCTGAAAAGAACCTTCAAAGATATCAAGTACCAATGAAGTCATTACAATGAATTCTAATCCAGTACAACGGGTGTCCATATTAAAAGGTGGAAATTTGTAAATTGACATGTATACTAGAGAACACCACAAAGATGAAAGAATAGTGTATACTTCATTTTCTCTATATTCTCACCATCATTTATTTATTTTCTTATGTTAGTCATGCTAACCAGTGTGAGATGATATTATATTGTAATTTTAATTTACATTTCTGATGGTTAATTATAATGAAAAATTTTTCATATATTTGTATCTTTTTTTAGAAATCTTTATTTGAATCATTTGCCCATTTCTAATTAGACTTTTTTTTTAAGTTTTTTAGTTCCTTATATACTCTCCACATTAGTCTTTACTCAGATGAAATTGAAATATTTTCTCCCATTCTGTAGGTTGTCTGTTCACACTTGATTATTTCCTTTGCTATGCAGAAGCTTTTTAATTTTATGTAATCCCATTTCTAGATGTTTGCTTTTGTTTCATGTGCTTTGGACATCATATCCAAGAAATCATTGTCTATACCAGTATCTTACCTTTGTTTTCTTTATGTTTCTTCATGTCATTGCACAGTTTTAGGTCTTACATTTATGACTTTGACACATTTTAAGTTGTTTTTTTACAGGGTGAGATATATGGGTCAAGTTTCAATTTTCTACACTTGAACATCCAGTTTTGCCAATCTCAATCATATCAACAAACTGAAGGATAATCTTAATAGATGCAGAAAAATTATAAAATTCAGCATCCCTTCATGATAAATCCCTGAACAAAGTAAGTATAGAAAGATTGTAGCTCAGTGAAATCAAAACCAAGTGACAAACTCAGACAACATAATGACAATTGGAGAAAAGCTGAAAGTGTTTCCTGTAAGATCTAGAATAAGATAAGGTGTCCACTCTCATTACTTTTGTTTGATATTATATTGGCATGTATTTATCCAGAATTAGGCAAAAGAAAGAAATAGAAGGCATACAAATAGGAAGAAAGGAATTCAAATTATCCCTGTTTGCAGATGATATGCTATGATCCCATTATTTCTTAGTTTTCTATGTTTCTTTTCTGCTCAGAATCCTTTATTACATTCTGCACTGTGTCTTCTTAGCTGCTCTTGGACAGTTGCACAGACTCTCCCTATTTTTTGGTAACATCAACTTTTTGTGGAATGATGATGAGGTTTTCTGCAGGTTGCTCTATTATGAGCATTTTTCTGATATTTTTTCCCAAACTAGACTATGGTCATGGGTTTGGAGGAGCAGAAGCAGCGTTCTAACTTTTAAAAGGGTTTATGTAAAAGTTAATGAAATCAAAGAGCTAATGCACATGAGGCCTGGGGCACAAAGCTTAGCCACAGTAAACTTTTGCTGTTATTAGTTTCATTTATTATAATATATATATAATATTATAATATATAATATTCATTTATTATAATATATATGACAATTGGAGAATATATATATATATATATATATATATATATATAGACAGAGAGAGAGAGAGAGAGAGAGTAAAAATACCATATTTGAGATTGTAGAAAATTTCCTTACCATGTTTTATAATAAACATAAACTATTTCCATTATTTTTACATCAAATTTGATTCCAGAGGATAATGTGCAATTACAAATAGCAACATTAAAAAAAGTTACTAGCATAATCTGGTAAAGAAGGCTTACTGAACAATGACATTAGTAACAAAGTAGTCATATTAAAATATAGTTTTACATTCTGACTTTATATGTGATTATCTCCCTTCCATTTATCTGTATATCTTCAATTAATGGCAAACTTCTACTTTAATGCAGTTATTAAAAGTATAATAGAATACTTATGAGTATGAAAATTATATTTCCTTTTTTCTATTTAAATCCCACTGGAAATATCATTCTAATTTTCTATACATGACTCATTAAAATTTCTAAATATCTGAACAGCAAGAAGCTTGTTGTCTAATGGACAACATCAACTTACTAAGTCTATGAACTTAATTTCTCTGATACCATTCTATAAGTATTACTTCATTATTTAATCTTAAATGAGAAATTTCATGACTTTATGTTTTAAGAATTTCCATGTTAGCAATTTGTCATTCATATGATGATAATTAACAAAATCTAAACTTATTGATTTCTGTTTGAAATTTGATTTCAAACAGAAATCAATAAGAAAAAAAGCTAGTACATCTAGTTTTCACCCATAGCCAATTTTCTTTTTTCATTTTTTAATTGCAATGAGTTGTGAGGAAATTGAAATTCAAGAGATTTTACTAAAACTTGGCTACTTAATTTTTAGAATTAACAACTTTTTTTTTTCCCAACTCTTCTAGCTGGAGGAAGGAAACACTGGATTAGAATATGTTAGTTGTAAACTGTACAAGAAAATAACTAGTAATTCACTCAATAGAGATGGAAATGACTGTCTATAATCCATTATCATAAATACATATTTTATCTTTTTTCTTTCTTCCTACTGGTTTTAAAATTTAAAACAAACGGAAATTCTAATATAAATTCAATACTAATATTTGTTGAAGAATATTGCTATGCTTTTTGCCTTTTGTGTCATTTAAGGTCTAGAATAAGCTTATTAACTCCATTTTGCAGACAAGAAAACAGAAATAAAGAAGTAATAAATCTCTCAGGCAGCAGTAGCCTCAGGAATTCCCTTGAAGCAGTTTCACCCTGGATGGTATTCTGTATGATATTTCATTCTCAATTTATACAGCATAACAAACCAAAAAAAATTCTTTTCTTCTTTATAACTCATGGCTTGTGACTACTGAAGCAGGACATTTTGACTCATATATTTTGATCCTGACCTTTATTTTTTATCACTAGAGGAATAAAGTTAGTAATAAATAAGAATAAAGATCCTATTAATATTGTTTCTCTGATAAGGAAAATAACTCTTGATTTTTTGTTTGAGTTTTACCTATGTCAGGAGGACTAAAATATAAGATTATTTCTAAAATATTCTACATAAGAAACATAAGCCTCAAGATATGTAAGAGTACATACAATTAAATAAATAAGTAACTTTACTACTTAAATAGGTAAATAAGAATGTTGTGGTTGGAAGAATTAAATGAGGTAATGCATGAGAAAGTACTTGGAACAGAGATTGGTATATAGTAAGTACAAAAAAGTTTCCTAGTTTTCTATCATCCCCATTATCATTATCATACCTTCAAGCTAATCTGAATTCTGAAACAATGAAAAGTTTAATATCATATTTAAGTAATGTAAATATATGTATATATGTATATATGTAAATATATGTATATATATATATATATATATATATATAAAGCTCAACAGTATTTACTTATTGATTCTAAGATTCCTGTATTTAATTTATAAATATTTAAATAGATACAAACAAAGCTGAAGCCTTTCTGGTCTATCTCAACAACTGAGAGTATTTTCTTTCTGCTCTTTTTCAGTTATCTACCTATCTTTTTCCTAATTTAATGTTAACTTATCACCTGTTACCTATAAGGGAAGTTTTAATCACCTATGGATTTATTTTCATCATTAAACTGTAGAAATACTACTTTCACTGGTAAGTGTCTACTTGTCAGATTCAAAAGTCACCTCTTATTCTGTATGTTCCTGAACTTCTTTGGAGCATCATTTTATTCATTTGACTTTTTTTTTTAATTCTTGGGCTTAATCCCCTCCAAATCCACCCTTATACTAGACTTACTTCTTACAAATACCCTTTTTATCACATTACACATCTGCTTTAAGCCATTAATATGCCTCATTTATTTATAGGAAAATTATAAAAGTCCATAGTGTGGCATTCAACTTTATCCATAATCTCATCTTCATTTATGCTTATAATACTCTCCAAATGAAAGATTATCAGTCCTACACTATGATCTGATCTTCTAAACAACATTTTGCCTCTTCTCTCTTAAAAAAAAAAAAGAAAGAAAGAATACTGTAATAGTTTGAATCTCAGAAATCTCAGAAGATCCCCAAAGGATCTTATGTGGTGGCTGTCTTGGTAGTTGGTGGAAATATTAGGAGACTGGGCCTAATTGGAGAAAGTAGATCACTGTAGATATGAAGGTTATATTTTGCCCCTGCCCACCCATCCCTTTGTCCCCTTCTCCCTCCTTGTTTCTCTCTCTCCTCCACGCCTCTTCCAGCTAGTCATAAGATGAGCAGTTTCACTCAGCCACACACTCCCCACCACAGGGCCACCACAGGCCCAGAATCAATGTATCCAAGAGACCATGAACTGAAACCTCAGCATCTATGAGCCAAAATAAATCTTTAGTTCTATAAGTTGGTTGTCATTTCAGTTATTTTGTTATAGCAATGGGAGGCTAACACAATTACCAATCATGGGAACTTGCATTTTCCTTTTCTCTAATTTTCTGTCTGCTATTTTCTACTAACTATTTTGAGCTAAACAAAGTATCTATGCAATGGATATTTCCCTTACTTTGAGACAAGTTCACCTGTCTCAAAGTCATAGCTAAACAGACACTTGTAATCAAATACCATTCTTTAACCTTCTGAACTGAATATAACCCAAAACTTTATGATGCAGCTTACTTAGTTCTATCCTGCCAGGAACACAGTCTAGGAATGTAGAAGTTGCTAATTGTTGGTCTCACAAATAGGTATTATTTCCAGTGGGAAGTTTTAAAATGAAATCTTAGTTTAGTTTTTCTTTTGGATGTCACTAAGTCAGTTTGACTTTATTGTGAACAAGTCCATCAGTGACAAGATACACAGCAAGTTGGGAAAATGTTTTTGATACACAAATGTTAGAAATCTTATTCGTTTTTGATATTGCTATCAAAATAAAATCCTGCTTCATAAGCAAGATTTTCTGTTATTCTGTTATTCCCATTCTTTTATCAGCTCCACATAATTTCCATTACTATGGATTTAATATCCCATTATGGCTTTTAAGTTTGAAATCTGGAGTTAAAATATATATAGCTTATTTCATATCAGTCTTCTTTTATCTAATCACAAAATAAATGTATTTTCCTAGAGTAAATAAATTCCTGTTTGGTGTTTGATTTCTTCAACATGTCTTCTTATAATAACAAACATCTAAGAAACATCTAAGTGAGAAATGTGGTGGCAAACACCTGTAATCCCAGCATCTTGGGAGTCTGAGGCGAGAGGATCACAAATTCAAAGGCAGCCTCAGCAATTCAGCAAGGCCAAGAACAATTCAGTGCGACCCTGTCTCTAAATAAAATACAAGGAAGGACTGGGGATGTGGCTCAGTGGTTAAGTACCCCTGAGTTCAATCTCTAATACTAAATAAAAAGGAAAAATATTTTAAAAGAAATTACTGTTATACTGGGACAATGTCATAGAATTAGTATCTATATCCTTTTGTGTCAAATGAATTATATTGACATGCCACCTCACCAGGAGCCTGGACTGGAAACCACTGTGTCCAGCCTCACCCAGAGCCAGGAACCACCATATTCACGAAGAGAGGTACACCATGCCACAGGTCCCTATCCACCAACTTGTGACTGCATCCAAACCACCTCTACCTTGGTACACTGCAGCCACCACCATAGCCTTCCAATGTGGTAATCTCCATTGTGGGACAACAGACAGTGCCAGGAGGTAGCTGCCGGTTGCTTCACTGCATACCACAGTGTGCCATCACTAAATAGGCCACCCAATGCTATCACACAGCCCATCCTTCCAGCCCCATTGATAGACCCAACCTGGTCTTTTCTTAAAATTGGGCATCTCACCACAAAACCATGAAAAGATAATTTTGGCTTTACTATAAATTACTGTAAATTCTGAACCTGCTTGGAATGCCAGCCCCTGCTTTGAACTCACCCATGCCTGGCTCTCTGACCAGATAGCAGCCCTCTCTGAAACTTAGTGACACCTCATAAATATTGGCCTTCCCTGGCCAGACAACGACCCTCTCTGAGGCTCTAATGGTCCTCATAAATTCTGATGTTGGGGCCAGCAAAAAATGTAAACTACCATTAGTGTGATGCTTGTCAGAGTTCTGTTATCTGTAACCCCCCTTTGTATAACTTTCTGGGCTATAAAGCTGGGCTGTAGGAAAGCTTGGGTGCTGTCTTGTTCCTGCTGTTTTGGGAGGGAGAGGCAGCCCAGCCGGTCGAAATAATAAGCTTGCTTTAATTTGATTTTAATTGGAGTCAGTGGTCTTTTCTTGCGTCCTGGTCAAACACCATCTCCAAAAGTGGTTTCCTCCATCTTGGGACACCTCCACTACCATTTTGAATTACCTTTGCTGCTACCTCTGCCACCTTTACTTGGGGCAGATTCCACCGACTGAGGCCTGGAAGCCCAACAGCAAAATACCTACTGGCTTGATGCTACTGCCAATACCAACTAGGGACGTGGCACGTCCATCTAGGGACAACAACCAGGACCTGGAAGATCGTCACCAAGGTCACTGTGGGCCCATATGTGCCAGAGGTATCATTACAAGGTGTATTAACAGACACCATTCTGTTCTGTTGCAGAGGCAACAGGAAGCCATGTAGGGGGTTTCTTCTCTTTTTATTTTTTTTTCCTCCTGATAACAGCCAACTTCTGCTGATTCCCCTTTCCTATAATGTAATATCTCTATATTCTCACATCCTACCTCAAAATATCACATCCACCCCCCATCCACCATTAGAAACTGTAAATTCTATGCAAATCTACTGGCTGTATGGTAGAGGAGAATCATCATTTCTGTTTATAGCAGCAAAATTGTGTCTAAATAGAAGCTAATTGATTTATGGCTGCATATTAGTTGCATTGGGTGCTGTAATATTGATCTCTCCCTTAAAGTGAGGTATTCCTAATCTGCAGGGACACTACAAGATTATAGGAGTAGAAACTGCAATACCTCAGATCTGCACTGGAAGAGAAGAAGACACATAGACAACCTGAAAAAACAAGGGATGAAAATTCCTCCCCCCAAAAGACAAGATTCTCTAATAATAGAATCCATTGACAGCACAGTAGATGAAATGACAGAGAAGGAGTTCAGAATGTACATAATTAAAATGATATGTGAATTTAAAAATAACCTAAGGGAGCAAATACAGGCAAAAAATAATCACTCCAACAAAGAGACGAGAGAAAATACAAGTAGCCAAAGATTACTTCAAGAAAGAGTGATTTAAAAAAAAGAAAAAGAAATCTTTAAAATGAAGAAAACAATAAACCAAATTAAAAAAACTTAATAGAAAGCATCACCAACAGACTAGATCAGTTGAAAGACAAAACCTCAGATAATGAAGACAAAATATACAATCTGGAAAATAAAGTTGACCACACAGTGATGGTAAAAAATCATGAACTGAACTTCCAAGAATTATGGGATAACATCAAAAGACCAAATCTAAGATTTACTGGGATAGAGGAAAGCACACAGATTCAAACCAATAGAATGCACAATCTCTTCAATGAGATAATTTCAGAAAATTTCCCGAACATGAAGAATGAATTGGAAAATCGAATACAAGAGGCCTGCAGAATACCAAATGTACAAAACTACAACGGATCTACACCAAGGCACATTATAATAAAAAATGACTAGCATACAGAGTGAGTATAGATTTTTAAGGCTGCAAGAGAGAAGAATCAGATTACATATAGGAGGAGACAAATTCAGATCCAAGCAGATTTTTCAGTGCAGACCCTCAAGGCCAGAAGATTCTGGAACAATATAAACCAAGCTCTGAAAGAAAATGGATGTCAAACAAGAATCTTATGTCCAGCAAAATTAACCTTCAGATTTGATGATAAAATAAAAACATTTCATGATAAACAAAAAAGTTAAATGAATTTACAGCAAGAAATCTTGCTCTACAGAACATTCTTGGCAAAATATTCCATGAGGAGGAAATAAAAAACATCAATGAAAATCTGCAAAGGGAGGAACTACACTAAAGGAAAGGCAAATCAAATAGAAACCAAGTGAAGTTGAAAACAAAAAATAAACCAAAATGATTGGGAATACAAAGTATATTTCAATAATAACTCTGAATGTAAATAACCTAAACTCATTAATTAAAAGACACAGAATGGCAGATTGGATTTTTAAAAAATACCCAACCTTTTGCTGCCTTCAAGAGACTCATCTCACAGGAAAAGCTATCCACGGACTGAAGGTAAAAAGGATGGGGAAAAAATGTATCGTTCACATGAACTGCATAAACAAACAGGCGTTTCCATCCTCATACCAAAAAAAAAAAAAAAAGTTGTCTTCAAACCAAAGTTAGTGAAAAGAGATAAAAAGGGACATTTCACATTACTCAAGGGAATCATACGTCAACATGACATAACAATTATAAATATCTATTGCCCAAACAATGGGGCATCTATGTAATCAAACAAACCCTTGTCAACTTCAAGAATCAATTAGACCAAAACACAATAATACTGGGTGATGTTAACACACCTCTCTCACCACTGTATAGATCTTCCAAAAAAAAAAAAAAAACTAAACAAAGAAAATATAGAACTCAAAAAATAATCAATAATTGATACTTAACAGACATATATAGAATATTCCATCCAAAAAATGAGGGAATATAATCTTTCCAAGTAATACATGGATCCTTATCCAAAATAGATCATATGTTATGCCACAAAACAAGTTTTGGCAAATTACAAAAGAGAGAGAGAGAGAGAGAGAGAGAGAGAGAGAGAGAGAGAGAGAGAGAGATACTACCTTGCATTTTATCTGACCAAAATGGAATTAAATTAGAAATCAATGATAAAATAAAAAAAAAAACAGAAGCTATTCCAACACCTGGAGACTAAATAATATGTTACTGAATGACACATGGATAATAGAAGACATCAGGGAGGAGATTAAAACAATTATTAGAGGTAAATGAGAACTCTGATACAATGTATCAAAAATCTCTGGGATGCTATGAAGGCAGTGTGAAGAAGAAAGGTTATTGCATTAAGATCATTCATTAAAAGAAGAAAAGCCGACAAATAAATATGTTACATTTCAAAGCCCTAGAAAAAGAAGACCAAACCAACACCCAAAGTACAAGAAGACAGGAAATAATTAAAATCAGGGCTGAAATCAATTAGATTAAAACAAAAGAAACAATTCAAAAAATTGACAAAACAAAAAACTGGTTCTTTGAAAAAATTAATAAAGTTGATAAGCCCATATCCACCCTACTGAAAAGAAAGAGAGAGGAAACTCAAATTACTAAAAGCTGTGATGAAAAAGAAAATATCACATCAGGCACTATTGACATATACAAGACAATTATAAACTATTTTGAAAATTTATACTCCAGTAAAGTAGAAAACCTCAAAAACACCAGTAAATTTCTAAAGACATATGATCTCCACAAACACAATTTTAACAGATCAATTTCAAGCAAGAAAGTAGAAGATGCCATCAAAAGACTACAATCAAGAAAACTCCGGGACTGGATGAATTCTCAGTGGAGCTATATAAGACCTACAAAGAAGAATTAATACCAATACTCCCTAAATTATTCCATGAAATAGAAAAGGAGAGAAACTTCCCAAACTCATTCTATGAGGTTAGTATCATCCTGATACCAAAACAGATACATTAAGGGAAAAAAAAATTCACACCAATATCCCTGATGAACATAGATGAGAAAATTCTCAATAAAATTCTGAAAAATGGCATACAAAAATATATTAAAAAATTGTGCACCATGATCAAGTAGGATTTTTCCCAAGGGAAGCAAGTTTGTTTTAACATATGGAAATCAATAAAAATAATTCATCACATCTATAGACTTAAACACAAGAATCATATGATTATATCAATTGATGCAGAAAAAGCATTTGGCAAAATATAGCACCATTTCATGTTTAAAACGCTAGAAAACCTACAGATATTAGGAATACCTCAACATTTTAAATGCTATCTCTGCTAAGCCCAAGACCAACATCATTCTAAATGGAGAAAAAATTGAAGCATTCCCACAGAAAATATTTCTAACTGCATCCTAAAAAGAGAATGTCCTGGTAGTGAAGATAGTCATATAATTCTGATTGTTCATTTGATACTACCTAATTATTTTTGAAAAATATTGTCCAAACTTACAAGGCAAGAAGGTATATGTTTATATTTGAAATAATAGAAATTTTTAAAAAGTTACTTTATTTTCTTACTTCTATGGGTTCAGAGAGGCAAGTCTTCTGAAAATTTATCAGTGGGCAATGTAATTTTAAAATGTAAAGCTATAGTTAAAAAATGCAATTAAATAAAGTGACAGATTTAAAGTATGGGTAGCCTTGAATACTATAGTTTGTAATTATAATTATAGCTGGATTGATTAATAATTTGCCTTTTTTGTTTTACATTGGATTTTGAAAAAATATCCAGTAACTGATGCTGAATATATTTTTCCAAGGAGTTCTTTTACCAGTTAACGTGCTTCAAACTACCACCAAATTTTCAACTCAACAAAACCATACCACTGAGAGTTTGACTGCATAAAGGTACAAATTTCTCACAATATAAATGAAAATAGATTCAGATTATGACTGATGTTGGTTCATACTTACTTTCCCTGGCTTTGAGCCTTCAAAATTTCATTTTATGATGGAGTGGAGAAAGTGGTTAGGAAAGGGAATATCTCATGGATTTTTTATTTTCTCTCAGCATAATCTGCAAACATCTATAGAAGAAAATTTGATTGAAAATTACATGGAATACTTCCAGATGGATATAATTTCTAGTGCATATCCACTATTTGTTTCTTACAAATATAGAATACTCAAAAGGGAAATACAGCATATACAGTTTCCTTTCTGTAAATACTTTTTGGTAACATCATACAGGGCTTTTTCCACCTACTCTTGCTGTTTGAGAACGAAATTTCATAATAGTATACATAACTATGTTTGGGGTGTTAATTATTTTGCATTATATGTGAAATCAGTAGTATTCTTTCCTTTCAATACTAAGGTAGGAAATAATCAAAATGCACATTGGTTGACAATCTGAAACAAATACTGATTGCACTGACTATAAATTGAAAATTGTTTCATTGTTCACATAATTTTCAACATCTCACCTATAATAATTGAAATTCAGGTTCAAGTCTTGGGTCAAAAATTACTGTGAATATGGCTTTTTTTTTTAAGATTAAAGAGGTTATAGTTACATAGTCAATTGGAAGTTAATTGCCGATGGTATTTCTTTGATATATTTAGAATAGATACCTCATGAATGATTCTATCACTAAATAAGAAATCAACTCTTTTATATTCCATTACTTGAAATATCAGAGCAAAAAAATGTGTGCCATGGTACATTTTTATGAATAACCATCATTGGTTGTAAAACAACAAAAAAAATTAAAAAGACTTGTACTTGTGTTTTTTTATAATATTCTGTATATATTCTATACAACATGTTTTACAGCTCAGGTGCCATGAGCTTTTTCCCCAAGAACATTTAGAAAATAACTACGTGACAACTATTCACCCTCGTCATGAAACAAAAATGTCCTATTCAATATAATTTTAGGTTAGTTTCAGTCCTCATTTTTATTTGAATTCTGTAGTTAATTCTGTAAAGTCTTGATTCACTGATTTAGAAAAGAAGTGTATGTACAAATATATCTAAGTTAATGTATTTTTGTGGTTGTTGTTGCTGTAACTAAATATCTGGCAGTAGATAATGTATAAAGAAAAGAGGTTTATTTGGCTAGTAACTTTTATGGGTAAAAAGTTCAAGCAGCATGGCACCACCATCTGGAGGCAATTCAGCATGGTAGAGAATAGGAAGGGGCCAGGCTGACTCTTTTATAAGAATCTGCTTTGCGACTGAAAATGTTAGCTAGTGAAAGGGTGTTTCCTCGACATGTGCAAGGCCCTAGCTTTTATCTCCAGCACAACAACAACAACAACAAAATAAATATTGCTTTTATGCAAATAACTTAGTCCTGGAAAAACTACATTAATCCCTTCTGAGGGTGGTTACCCATGGTGTAATCTTCCACATCACAATGCTACCACAGTAAGTAGGCCCACACCAGCCTGCAGGGGACCCAGGCTCATAGTTGGCTCTGGTCCATCCTGCCACCTGCAGACACCCACCAGAGCCCAGCCTCCAGCATGGGAACGCCCATTCGGAACAGCAGACTACCCAGGAGCTCAGGCCAAGACCAGATGTGCCCTCACTGACTTGTGCAAGACCCAGGTCCAGATCCACACTGCAAGAAAGGAAGACACATAGACCACATGAAAAAACAAGGGAGGAAAGTGCCCCAAACAAACCAGAATACTACAATAACGGAACCCATGGACAGCGCAGTTGATGAAATTTCAGAAAAGGAGTTCGCAAGGTTCATAATTAAAATGATCTGTGAATTGAAGAATGACCTAAATGAGCAAATACAGGCAAAAATTGGTCACTCTAACAAATATATAAGAGAACAAATATAGGTAACAAAAGATTACTTCAAGAAAGAGATAGAGACTCTGAAAAAAAAAGTCAAAAATCCTTGAAGGATATAATAAACTAAATAAAAATCTCAATAGAAAGCGTAACCAACAGACTAGATCACTTGGAAGAAACAACGTCAGATAATGAAGACAAAGTATACCATCTGGATAAAAAAGTTGATCACACAGTGGAGATAGTAAGAAACCATGAACCGAACATGCAAGAATTATAAGACAGCATGAAAAGACCAAATCTAAGAGTTATTGGGATAGAGGAAGGCAAGAGTTTCAAACCAAAGGAATACACAATCTCTTCAATGAGATAATACCAGAAAATTTCCCAAGCATGAAGAATGAATTGGAAAAACCAAATATAAGAGGCTTACAGGACACCAAATGTACAAATTTACAACAGATCTACACCAAGGCACATTATAATGAAAATGCCTAGCATACATAATAAATATAGGATTTTAAAAGCCACAAGTGAGAGGAATTATATCACATATAGAGGGAGACCAATTCATATTTCAGCAGATTTTTCAACCCAGACCCTCAAAGCCAGGAGATCATGGAACAACATATACTAAGCTCTGAAAGAAAATGGATGCCAACCAAGAATCTTGTATCCAGCAAAACTTAGCTTTAGAGAATCTTTGGGGGATAAACCACAAAGAACCTACATCAGTTAGCCACAGTATAGCTTTGAAGTTTATATTAACATATATGAGTATGGACATGAGTTTCTCAATGCAGAAAACAATTACCTATTACACTCAGAAATGTTATATATAGCAGATACTTGCAACAAATTAAATATGTACTTTAATTGATTTTAAAAGATGTAGATAGCATGGTACTTTATTTAATAAACGACATCAGCAATTTATAGTATTGAGCTTCTAATTTCAACTAAGAGATTATGAATTTTCAGACCAGAACTGAGAAAAGTATTGCTCCTAACACTACCAGAGAAGAATTGACAAATTTCAGATTGAATATTTTTCTTTAAATTATCTGAAAAAAAACTGAAGTATGAAGACAAACAACTACCCTGAAATCTTCAGAAAGAAGTGGGGCTTTGGCTGACTTTTGGACAGATCCTGTGTCATAGTCAGATAAGCTGGTACAAATGTTGAGCTAATATTGAGCTAATACTGTTTAACAAATTCCTGAAGGCAGAATGTGGGATAGCATGAGGCTATGAAGATCCTGGGACTATGGACATAGGGGTCCTGCCTCTCTGATAGAGTTTTCCTACAGAACTCACCAGTGAAGTTCAGGGAGACCCTGGAAGCCCCACAGCCATGGAGCAGGCTATAGAGAGGGAAGAACTACTGGCTAAGTTTGCAAAGAAAATTTCAGGCCCAGATGGTGTCACTGGACAATTCCATCAAACACTCGGGGAACAAATATCAATTCTAAATAATCTTTCCAAAAAGAAAAAAAATCAAAATAGTAGCATTCCCAATCTCATTTCATGAAACCAACTTTACCCTAATACAGAACTAGATAAGTGCTTCTCTGACTACAAACCCACTATAAGAAAAAATATTCAACAAAATGTGATAAAACTTAGAAACATAAAAACAATAATACATCATGACCAACTTAGGTCTATTTCAGGAAACTAAGACAGAATTAACATTTAAAAATTAATCAGTATTTATCATATGGACAGATGAAATAAGAAAAGCTGTATTAAATATAGATGCAGAAATGTATGAAAATATTGAACATCTATTTATGGAAATAATCTCACAAAGTATAAACAGAAAAATCTAATAACCAGCATTAAGTAAAATGCTATAACTAACACTGTAGGTGATTGTTAGACATCAACACATTCTCTCAAATATTGGAAGCAAGGCATGAGTGTCTCATTTCATTGCTCCTATTCAATGTTATACTGGAAGTCCTAAAGAGTGTAAGAAAGCAAAAAAGAAAATAACAAAATATAGAGATTGGAATGGAAGTCATGAAATTGTTACTATTTGAAAATGACACAATATCTTTGTAAAATATCCAAAAGAATCAACAAAAATCTGTGAGAATTCATTCATGAGCTTAGCATGTTTTCAGGATACAACGTTACGTAACAAAACTATAAATTCCATGTCATTCAAATCAAAAATATTATCAGAAATACTGAGAAATAGAAAGACAATAAAATTCATAAAGAAATTCGAAAAACCTAGAATATTTGAACAATTTTAAAAAGCACAAAGTTAAGGACTAGTTATTTCTTATTTTAAGAGTAACTATAAGATCACAGTAGTCAAAACAGTACAGTGTATGTGTAAAGACAGAGAAATGCATGGAGAGAAGAGACAATACAGACATAGATGCATAAGTGGACAGTTCACTTTTCTATAAAGCTACAAAGAAGCATCACACAGTCACCAACACACAATGCTGGCGCGTTTGGACATTAGAATAAATAAAAAGAGTTCAGTTCCTATCATTCACAGGAATAACTCATATACAAGCATAACTCAGAGTGCAGACCTAATTGTAAGGCATAAAACTATAAAATTTCTGGAATGAAAGTTTGGATAAAATTTTGATAGCCTGGGGTTATGAGAAGATCTCTTAACTGTACACCAAAGCCATAATTCATAAGAGAACAAGTAGATAAGTTTGAATTAATAAAATTTTAAAACTTCTGCCTTTAGAGAGACATTATTAAACAATTAAAAATTCTTTTAATATAAGACAATTATTCAAGATAAGCCCTAAACTGTGAGACATCAACACTTTATTTCAGAGTAGGACAGATAAAGTAGGAAAACTATAATGCATATTGAAAATAATTAATATCACCAATCAGTGAATAGAGAGAGAACTTTATCTCCCAAATGAATTGTGTATTGTTATACTTACTTTCAAGAAAAATTTTAAAGTGTCATATAAATTGCCTCAAAAAATATAATAAACATTGGAATAGAAATTTATGTATCGATTATTATTTGATAAATTAGAAAATAAATAAATAAATAAAGTTAAAATAATCAGTGGCAAAAATAAATTCAGAAAATAAAAAAACGTGTATAAAATTATATAGCTCTAAGCATTTTAAAATAAAAATAAAATGCCCAGGGCTAGTGGTGATATGGTACTTGCTTAGCATGAAGGAGGCCTTGAATTTAATTCCCAGAGGAGGAGGAGGAGGAGGAGGAGGAGGAGGAGTAATAGTAGTAGTAGTAATAATGTCTAAAAGCAAAGGAAAATCAGAACAATTCATGATATAACCAATAATGCACAACAAAATTTGTACTTGAATGAAAAATTTGTGGCCACAAAAATCTTTAATTATAAAAAAGAAAAAGATAAAATATTCATTTGAAAAAAGTTATCAAATACAATAAAAAGAACAAACAGGAAATTATTAACAGGGGTAAAATCTGAGATTAATCAAATTGAAAACCTCATTCATGCTACTTCTCCCACACCCAGAATACCTGAATTCAAATATTGCTTCTTTGAAAACATCAATAAAACAGAAGGGTATTTAAAGCTTAAGTCTACAATATGATTTAGACTTGGAATAAGAAAAGACAATCTGTAAATTTGAGAGAGATTGAAAGTAGTTTAAGAGACTAAACCATGTAAATCTCTGGCAAATAATAAGGTAAAATAAAAACCCAAATCCTTGACCCTCCTCTCAAGGTAACTTGTTTCATTCTTAGACAGCTCTGTTATACATACTTCTCTTAAATTGAGCGGAGTTTTCTTTTTAAATAGCTTTTGTCTTACACTTTGAATTCTACCTCATGGAGTTCTTCAAATCAATAGTTCTCCTTTTTCCATGTCATATATTTAAATGCAATTTCAAACAATTCAACCAGTTATTGATCCACCTAGTAGCCCATACATACAATTTATGTATCTCTGCCTTGTGTACAATAAATTTAAGGGACCATTGTAAAAATGCCTTGAAAATGTATTTTGTTAATGATGCAAAAGATAAGGCTGATTGCAGACACTAGTTTTTAGAGAATCCTTTCTAGGTTCTGGCAATCACTGCTTTCTCTTTTATATTTTGTTTCCATAAGTTATTCATTTAATAATATACTCTAGACTTTTGACGTAGTTAACTGCAATGAGTTTGTGGATTTGATGTTCTGCTTAGTTATTAAGAACAAAAATAAAGTGGCCACCTCAATAGACGTAAAAGGGTTTTGATAAAATCCAACACCAATCCATGTTAAAAATTCTTAAGAAGTTAAGGATTGAAAGAACTTACCTCAACATTGTAATAGCCATTTAAGACAAACTCAGTCAACATCATACTAAATGGAGAAAATATTAAAAACCATTCCCCCTAAAATCAGAAATAAGACAAGGCTGTAGATTCTCATTATTCATATTCAATATAGTCCTTGAAACATTAGTGAGAGTGATCAAGCAACAAAAGGAAATCAAAGGGATACAGATAAGAAGAAGTCAAACCATCTCTGTTGATTGTATATATAATCCTTTATTTACATTTATAATATCAAAAAATTCTACCAGAAGATTTCTAGAACTTATGAATGAGTATAGCAAAGTAGAAGAATACAAAATCAACACTTGCAAATCAACAACTTTCCTACACTCCAACAGTGTTTTAATGGAGGACAAAATCAGAAAAAAAAAGTCCTGTTCCCAATAATCTTAATAAACAAAAAGACAACTACTTGTAAATTATTCTAACTAAGGAGATAAAAGTGCTCTACAATGAAATTCTAGAACACTGAAGAAAGAAATTGAAGACCTTAGAAAATGGAAGGACATTCCATGTTCTTGGATAGGCAGAATCAATACTGTCAAATGGTCATACTACCAAAAGCAATATTCAGATTCAAGCCATCTCTGTCGTAATACCAATGACACGGGACATCTTTCCATCTTCTAGGGTCTTCTTCAATTTCTTTCTTTAGTGTTTGTAGTTTTCATTGTAGAGGTTTTTCACCTCTGTTGTTAGATTAATTCCCAAGTATTTTTTTTTGAGGCTATTGTGAATGGTGTAGTTTTCCTAATTTCTCTGTCAGTAGATTCATCACTGATATATAGGAATGCATTAGATTTATGGATGTTGATTTTATATCCTGCTACTTTGCTGAATTCTTTTATTATTTATAGAAGTTTTCTGGTGGAATTTTTTGGGTCTTCTAAATATAGAATCATGTCATCAGCAAATAGTGATAGTTTGAGTTCTTCTTTTCCTATGTGTATCCCTTCAATTTCTTTCTCCTGTCTGATTGCTCTGGTGAGAGTTTCAAGGATGATAGAACCAACCTAGGTGTCCTTAAATAGATGAATGGATAAAGAAAATTTAGTATATTCACATAATGGAATATTACTCAGCCTTAAATAAAAAATGAAATTATGGCATTTGCTAGTAAATGGATGGAGCTGGAGAATATCATGATAAGTGAAGTAAGCCAATTCAAAACAACAAAAACAACAACAACAACAACAAAGACTGAATGTTTTCTCTAATATGTGAATGCTAACTTACAATAAGGGAGGGGGCTAGAGAAAAATAGAATGACTTTGGATGAGGTTGGGGGGAATGAAGGGAGGGGACAGGTATGGAGGTAGGAAGGATAGTAGAATGAATCTGACATTATTACCATATGTACATATATGACTACATGGCAAGTGTGATTCTACATCATGAACAACCAGAAGAATGAGAAATTATATTTCATTTTTGTATGATGCGTCAAAATGCATTCTACTCTCTCAGTTATAACTAATTAGAACCAAAACTACCAATGACATTCAGCATAGACTTAGAAAAACAATTCTTAAATTTATTGGGAAGAATAAGAGACCCAGAATATGAAAGCAATAGTAAACAAGAAAAGCAAAGCAGAAGGCATCACAATCCCTAATCTGAAATTATTCTACAAAGCTATAGAAACAAAAGCAGTAAGGTATTGACATGAAAATAGACATTACAACCAATGAACAGAATAGATGACACAGAGCAAAATTCACAAACCTATAGCCATCTGATATTTGACAAAGGCACCAAAAATATATATCAAATAAAAGATGGCTTTTTAAACAAATGCTGGTAGGAAAACAAGATAGCTATGTGTAGAAAAATAAAATTAGTCCTCTCTTTCTCACCCTGCACAAAACTTGAAATGAAATGGATCAAATATTTAGGAATTAGACAGGAAATTTTACAATTGTTAGAATAACACATAAGATCAACACCCCATTTCATAGGTGTTGGCATCCACTTCCTTAACAAGACCTTCAAAGTGCAAGAATAAAACCAAGAACTAATAAGTGGGATTTATCAAACTAGAAAGCTTCTATACAACAAAGGAAATGAGAGTATGAAGAGAGAACCTACAGAATGGGAGAAAATCTTGGCCAGCTACTCCCCTGATAGGTGATTAATATCCAGAATATGTAAAAACTCAAAAAACATAGAACATACAAAAAAATCAAATAACCCAATAAATAAATGGGAAAAAGAACTAAACAGAAACTTCTCAAAAGAAGAAATACAAATGGCCAACAAATATATAAGAAATCTTCCACATGTCTAGCAATCAGAGAAATGCAAATCAAAACTACACCAAGATTTTATCTCCCTCCAGTCAGAATGGCAATGATCAAGAATGCAAACAACAACAAATGCTGGCAAGGTTTGGGGGAGAAAGAAACACTTGTACATTGTGGGTGAGAGTATAGACTAGTACAACCACTCTGAAAAGTAACATGGAGACCCCTCAAAAGACCAGGGATAGAACCACCTCATGACCCAGCTATCCCACTCCTTATTGTTTTTCCAAAAGATCTAAAATCAGCATACTATAGTAATACAGCCACCTCAGTGTTTATAGCAGCAAAATTCACAATAGCCAAGTTATAGAATGAACCCAGATCCCCATCAATAAATAATGTATTAAAAATTGTAAGAATGGAGTTCTACTCAGCCATTAAAACGAATGAAATTATGGCATTTGCCACTAACTGGATGGAAATGGAGAATATCATGCTAAGTGAAATCAGTCAATATCAGAAACTCAAAGGTTGAATGTTTTATCTCGCATGCAGAAGCTAGAGTAAAATAAAGGATATGGGGAGGGAAGGATAGGATAATGTATAGAACCAATCAAACATAAATTAAGAGACAAGCAAGGGCTTGGTACCAGCTGAAGAGCTAACAGCCCCTGGCAGCACCATTGCTCGGGGTTTTTTAGAACTTTGGCTATCAAAATGGGCAGAATTTTCCTTGATCATATTGGTGGTATGTGTCTGTTTTCTTGTGCCAACTGTGACAGGATCCTGACTAACTGCTCAGAATTCAGTTCCACTGGGTTCCCAGGTGCCACCGATAGAGCATTTCTTTTTAACAAGGTAGTTAACCTACAGTACAATGAAGTTCAAGATGGGGTCATGCTCCCTGGCTGCTACATGTTTTTGGATGTGCGCTGCAAAAACTGCAATAGCAAACTTGTTATAGAAGACAGCCAGCATTATAAGGAAGGCTAATGTTGATCCTGGAACATGCTCTAGAGTGAGAGCTTTGAAGAGCACTACCACCTGATAACTCTTGAAGAAAAACAGATAAATCCATCTGTTCCCAGGTCTCCTTCACTGAAAACAAAAATCTACTTACATACACTGTCACCTTAGCACCGGTGTCAGATTCATGTACTGAGGAACAAGAGGTTGTGAGAATCTAAGATAGAACCTCTCTTTCTTTTTCTTTTTTTATTTGCTTTTTTAATTTTTATTTTCCATCCAACAGCAGTGTGTATAGAGAATACTATGCAGTTGCTATTATTTTTTTCCCTTATGTTTAGTTCTTGAGGCAGAAAATTCTCTATAGCTAGATGGTAAGCTATATGAGGAAAAATTCTGGGCTATTAGAGTGAAAACAACTGTGTTTTATGTAGATTTTGAGTGGAGAATAAGTCAATAGCTTGGTTTTTTAAACCTTTGGGGGCTTAATTTTAAAACTTAAAAAAGTTCATTTAATTTGCAAGCTTCAGAGACAAGATCAGAATCTGTGGCCAGCAGAATCTGTGGCTCAGTGCTCACATGCTGTGTGGGCCAGTGTGCCATATTCTTGTTGGAGATGAATCTTAGCACCAAGCGCATTCTTCCTTGTCAGTATCTATCCAAAGATGTCACCAATCCAAGTTACTTGTCACCACTGGTGTTGATTGGAAACTTTTTTTTTTTCAGAAATGGGATAGAACTGCTTGAATGTTTACACTTCCATGTAATTTAAACACAGTAATATAAATAAAGTAATTGTTGGACAAAAAAACAAAGACAAGTGAAAGGAAGTCCAGTAGAGGAAGAAGAAGGGGAGAGGGGAGGAAGGATGGGAGGGAAAAGGGAGATGATCAGGAATTGAATCAATCTTCATGTATGTATGAGTTTGTCAGGATGAACCCAACTACTATTTATAACTATAAAACTTTAATAAAAATAAAGAACAACAACAGTCTAACACCTCACTAATCCTCCAGACATCTATTCTTGAGCTGTTTTTCAGTACTATGAGAATGTAATTTTTAGTCCTAGGAGATTTAATCCAGGGTTAAATCTAGGGAATTAAATCTAGGGAATACGCACGCCCTTATAAATTTTTAGTTATCAAGGAAACTTAAAAATCAGAACTGAAGAAACTGTCAAATCGTGTTATTTCTACTTTCCATTATATTTTAATCCCATGTCAGTAACTTAGATGATGACTTATTTTTCTTGCCTCTATTATTGCTTTCCTTTTTCTTTTCGCTAAATACATTTATAATCTATTCACTTAGATATCATGACCAACTTAATAATGGTAGGTCACATTTATATAGTCTTCATTATGCTCTAGGTATTGGTGTGTTTACATTCAGCAACTCACTTAACATTCACAACAGCAAACAGAGGCCAAAAACAACTTGTTCAGTATTACACAGCTAGAAAGGAACAGTCAGGATTTAGAGCTAGGTGGTCTAATTTCAGTCTGACTTACTAAGTACCACAAAGCACTGCTACTTGAGGTTCAGCTTAACTAAGTAAAGTACATAATGGACTGTACATACATGTGTCTGTGTGTTTGTGTGTACATGAGCACACAGTCCTGTACCACTTTAAAAATAGGGATACATTCTGAGAAAAGCATAATTAGATAATGTCATTGTGCAAACATCATAATGTATACTTACACAAAATAAAATGGCTACGATGTCACTAGCCAATACAATCTTATGGAAACACTGTGGCATATGTGTTCTGTCATTTAAATGTCACTATGTACTACATGCTTTCTAGTCTTGTTGTATACCCTGCAGTTTAAAAATCAACACCAACCTCAATTCACAAATGAATACTCTTCTACTCCAATTTTTGGTTACCGTTGTTCAAGAATCTCTAATATTCATAATATCAAAATGGGGGTCCCTTGATTGCATTGCTATTTTCCTTTAACTTGGCACATCCCTTACCCAAACTTATTTCATATCACTTTTCAATATGTACCTTCCTTTTTCTTGGGCACTTTTTAATACTTCCCTTCTCCAGCCCCACGTATTCCTTTCTGGTACTCCACTACATGCCTCATAATTTCACATTCCTGGTATATTATCGCCCTTCCTCACTAGCTGCCAAGTCTCAAGTGTAAACAATAAGTGCTATATTTGGTGTCTTTTTTAAACTCTATTTAGTTATGATACAACACCAGAATACACTTGACATAATCACAAAAACGTGGAACCCAGCCTGCTCTGCTTCTGTCCCCAGCACTTCCCTTCTGCCTCAGATCCTCTCTCTCCCCTCCCACTCCAGCTCCAGTGATACTTCTTCAATCCATTTATAGTTAACTTTAAAAAAAATAGTGTCCTTTTTTAATGCAGAGTAATACTCCATTGTGTATTTACAGGGAAATGGATGGCATTAGAGCAGATTATGCTAAGTGAAGCTAGCCAATCCCTAAAAAACAAATGCCAAATGTCTTCTTTGATATAAGGAGAGTAACTAAGAACAGAGTAGGGTCGAAGAGCATGAGAAGAAGATTAACATTAAACAGGGATGAGAGGTGGGAGGGAAAGGGAGAGAGAAGGGAAAATGCATGGAAATGGAAGGAGACCCTCAGAGTTATACAAAAGTACATACAAGAGGAAGTGAGGGGAAGGGGAAAAATAATATAAGGGGGACAAACGAATGTCAGTAGAGGGGGCAGAGAGAGAAGAGGGGAGGGGAGGGGAGGGGAGGGGGGATAGTAGAGGATAGGAAAGGCAGCAGAATACAACAGACACTAGTATGGCAATATGTAAATCAATGGATGTGTAACTGATGTGATTCTGCAATCTGTATATGGGGTAAAAATGGGAGTTCATAACCCACTTGAATCAAATTGTGAAATATGATATATCAAGAACTATGTAATGTTTTGAACAGCCAACAATAAAAAATTAAAAAAAAATAGTGTCCTGTAGATACATGAGGGACATATTTTGGTATTTTAATAAACCCAGCTTGCTCTCACCTAGACCTTCAGGCTGTTTTCATAGCTCCATTTCAGTAACCCTTTAATTTTCCCGAGTGCACTCATCTACCTAGATGTCCAGGTAACTGAGAACAGGTATCTAACATATTTCTTCAACACCAAAATCCATGATGGAGTAAAAGTGTG
>NW_026694927.1:142500-171035 GCF_021218885.2 Marmota monax
AAAAAATGTGACTCAACACAGTTATTCCTAGTAAGATGACATTTACAATATAATTTAAAACCCACATCCTCAAATACTAAAACATATAAACAACAATAATAAAAACCTAGAAAATAGTGAACAGGTGAGACTTTCTTGGAGAAAATAATCAAAAACTTCTGAAAGTTGAATTTTACTGGGTTGGAGTTGTGGCTCTGTGGTAGAGGCTTGCCGAGCATGTGTGGGGCAAAGGGTTTGATTCTCAGCACCGTATATAAATAAATGAATAAAATAAAGGTCCATCAAAATCTAAAAAAAGAAAATATTTTAAAGAATTTTTAAAAACTAAATTTTACTAACCCTGAATTTATTTAAACAAAACTAAGATAAAATAACTGGGAAAATAGAAGTATAGGAGGAAAATGTCTGCAAATGATCTATGTAAAATATGTTATAAGAAAAATATTAAAAGAAAAAGTATATGGTAGACAGAATAATAGCCCTAAAAGATGTGCTACCCTTAGGAACTTGTAAATATGTTACTGTATAAGACAACAGATAAAATTGAAACTCTACAGAGGTGATTAAATTAAGAATTTTGATAAGAGAAGAGTTTCCTGGATTATCCAGGTAGATTTAATGTGATCACAAGTGTTCTCATCAGAGGAGGGCAAATCAAAGAAAAAAATGTCGTGTTTTAAGCAGAAATTGGAGATGCATTGCTGGCTTTAAGGGGGTCAGTAACTGAAGAATGTGGGCAAACTGTAGAAGTCAAAAAAGGAAAGGACATGGGATTTCCTCTAATATCAGGAGGAATCAGGCTTGCAGGCACCTTGAAAATTGCTCAGGGAGACTGCATTTTGTACTTCTGGATTCCAGGACTATAACATAATTAATTAATCATTGATTTAAGCCACTAAGTTTGTGGTAATTTGTTTGAGCAAAAGTAGGAAGCTCATACAGATAGAAAGCAGTTTAGATGTATTATGTTTAAAATAGGTATTAAGTAGATGAATAGATCTTTTAGAGTTTCAATCTATTTTGTAACATTAATTTATTTTTAATTAAATAAATGAGAAAATAACAAATCAGAGTTCAAGTGTAGCTATAATTTTAAAACACTCAAGACTATTAATAAAAATATACAATGGAATGAATCTGACATGACTTTCCTATGTATGATTATGATTATACCACAGTGAATCTCCATGTTATGTATATCCACAAAACAGGGCTCCTAATTAGAATATGATATATTCCATTTTTATATAAATATATCAATTGACTCTACTGTCATTTATAAATAAAATGAACTAATAAAAAATTGTAAAGTGTATTATGTAAAATATTAGACAATTCAAATATAACTGTTAAAAATAAAAAGAGGGGCTAGGGTTGTGGCTCAGTGGAAGAGTGTTCACCTAGCATGTTTGAGGCACTGAGTTTAATCCTCAGCACCACATAAAAATAAATAAAATAAAGGTATGTGTCCATCTATAACTTGAAAAAAATAAAAGAAAATTATAAACCTTTTTCTTATATTTCCAGGGAGAAATATACACACAAACATACACCCCCCACACACATCTAAGTTATAAAATCAGAGACAAGAAAAATAAACAAACATTGAAAATAAGAGGCATAAAAATAGAGCATATAACAAAATTGGCAAATAATATATTCATTGTATCAATAAATATAAGTGAATTCATTCACTGAATGCAAAAATCGATGTATTTAAATAAAAAATGCACTAATACACAGTAATTGGCTGAGGATGTACCTCAAATGGTAAAGCTTTTGCCTTACCTCAGTCAACTGATTTGTGATAAAGGCCACATGGCAGCAGAGTAGGGAAAGTATGATTTTTCCAAGAAAATACTTAAAAATAAAAAATGTCAAGGAAAACAAAATATGGTGGATTAGAAGAAAGTTGTATTTCCAGGTGCTCCATGGCTCTGGATTTAAGCAGCAGGACTTCTTCTCAGCAAAGTAGATGAAAGGGAGCACTCATTGAAATTGGTTATCTGACAGTCAGAGTCTCTTAGAGATTCAGAAAGTTGGGTGCATTGACTAAAGAAGAAGAAAGAGCACATTAGAGCCAAGTTGGTTACTGCTGCAGCAGCAGCAGCTTCAACTCACCACAAAGGGGAGGGATAATGCACAGAGAGAAACACAATGGACATGTTTGGCATGGAAAACTCTGTTGAAGAGAAAAGCAGCATGAACTTAGCTGATCTTAACTGGTGTTTTAAAAGTGTGCTCTTTCTCAATTGATGAGTGGAGAGCTGAGGTAGGGAACCATCTTGAGGAGACTTTGATGCAGATTGCTGCTGCAGGAACCCTGGAGATCAGAGGAAGTGTGACCTAGGGTATAGGGGAATTCAAGTAAAAGAGAATGTGACTTGCTTTCCCTTTGAGTCTGGCAGCTCCTGTGAGCAGCTGAAGAGACCAGGAAACTGAACAGGCAGACATGATTATACCCAGACCTGCCAAAATTGAATCAAGTAGACATAGAAAATCTAAATAGACCAATAGCTAACAATGAGATAGAATCAGAAATAAAAAGCCTTTCAACAAAGAAAAGCTCAGGACCAGATGGATGCTCAGCTGAGTTCTACCAGAACTTTAAAGAAGAGCTAATTTGAAGGCTTTTCATATTATTCCATGAAACAGAAAAAAATGAAACACTTAGAAATTAATTCTACGAAGTCAGTATCACCCTCACACCAAAATCAAGTAGGGACACATCAAGGAAAGAAAACTTTAGACCTATATACCTGATGAACTTAGATTTAAAAAAAACCTCAATAAAATATTAGCGAATTTTACTTATCAACATATTAAGAATATTGTACAAAATTGGTTTTATCCCAGGGTTGGAAATGTGCAAGTCAATAAATGTTATCCACCACATGAATAGGATCAAGAAAAAAATCACATAGTTTTCTTGATAGATGCAGAGAAGGCCTTTGACAAAATTCAGCATCCATTCATGATAAAAACACTGAGAATCTAGGAATAGAAGGAACTAACCTCAATATCATAAAGTCTATATACAACATATCTGGCAGCTCCTGTGACCAGCTGAAGAGGCCAGGAAACTGAATAGGCAGACATGATTATACTCAGACCTGCCACTATGATGGCATGGTGAATGGGGGAAAACAGATCATTTTTTTTAAATGCATAACAAGTTGGGCATGTTGGCACACACCTATAATACCTATGGCTTGGGAGTCTAAGGCAGGAGGATTGCAGGTACAAAGTCAGCTTCAGCAATTTAGCAAGGCCTTCAGTAACTCATCAAGATACTGTCTCAAAATAAAGAAATAAATAAATACAAAGGACTGGGGTTGTGGATTGGTAGTAAAGCACACCTGAGTTCAATCCCCCAGTACCCCATTTTTTTTTAAATCCCAAATCTGACAAAGTCCATAACAAGTCAGAGATGTCACTCTCACCACTCCTATTCAATGTAGTAATGGAAATAGTAGCCAGAACAATTACAAAAGAAAAGGAAATAAAAGGGATAAAAATAAGAAAGGATGAAGTTAAAAAAATACTCCACCAAAGGGACTACTAGAGCTAATAAAATAAATTAAGCAAAGTAGCATGTTACAGATCAACATTAAAAAATCAATAGCTTTCCTTTACACCAATAATGAATTGCTGAGAAAGAAACTGTGAAAACAACCCCAAATAGCCTCAAAAATTAAAATACCTAGGAATAAATCTAACCAAGAAGGTAAAATATCTCTACAATAAATACTGTAGAACATTGAATAAAATAATTGAAGAAAACACAAGGTCATGGATGGGCAGAGTTAATATTGTTTAAAAAAATGACTATATTGCTAAAACTATACACACACCACACACACACACACACACTGTAATCTCCCTCAAAATAGCAATGATATTTAAAAAACAGTCCTAAAAATCTTTAGAAAGAGTAAAAGACCAGGAGTAGCCAAAGCAATTCTAAGCCAAAAAAAAAAAAAAAAGAAGAAGCAATGCTGGAGGCATCACAGTACTTGACTTCAAATTATTCTACAGAACTATTCTTTTTTTTTTTTTAAATTTTTTTTATTGGTTGTTCAAAACATTATAAAGCTCTTGACATATCATATTTCATACATTAGATTCAAGTTGGTTATGAACTCCCAATTTTACCCCAAATACAGATTGCAGAATCACATCGGTTACACATCCACATTTTTACATAATGCCCTATTAGTAACTGTTGTATTCTGCTACCTTTCCTATCCTCTACTATCCCCCCTCCCCTCCCCTCCCATCTTCTCTCTCTACCCCATCTACTGTAATTCATTTCTCTCCTTGTTTATTTTCCCATTCCCCTCACAACCTCTTATATGTAATTTTGTATAACAATGAGGGTCTCCCTCCATTACCATGCAATTTCCCTTTTCTCTCCCTTTCCATCCCACCTCATGTATCTGTTTAATGTTAATCTTTTCTTCCTGCTCTTCCTCCCTGCTCTGTTCTTAGTTGCTATTCTAACAAAAACTGCATAAAATGTCATAAAAACAGAAAAATAGACCAATGGAACAAAATAGAAGAACCGAAGATACACCACACAGAGTCATCTGATCCGTGACATAGGTGTCAAAAAATATAGAAAAAAAATAGCATTTTAGCATTTTAACAAACAATACTGGGAAAACTGGATATCCATCTGCAGAAGAACTAAACTAGAACCTTGTCTGTCACCTTGTACAAATGTCAACTGAAAATGGATTGAAGACTTAGGAATTATACCAGAAACTCCTAGAAGAAAATATAGAATCAACACACTAACATAGAAAGAAGCTCAGGCCACAACTTCCTCAGCAGGATCCCTAAAGCTCAGGAAATAATACAAATAACTAATGGGATGGCATCAAATTAAAAAGGCTTCTGCAGAGAGAAGGAAATTATTAAGAATAAGATAAGAGAACCTACTGAATGAGAGAAAATGTTTGCTAGCTCATTCTTCTGACAGAAGATTGATATTCAGAACAGATAAAGAACTCAAAAGAAACTTAACCCCAGAAAAACAAATATTTCAATTAATGAATGGTGAAAATGAACTAACCAGAAAATACTTAAAAGAAAAAAATTCAAATGCAATCAAATACATGGGAAAAAAAGGTTCAATATAATTAACATTTAGGGAAACGTAATAACAAATGCAAAGATGTCAACTCATACCAGTCAGAATGGCAGTCATCAAGAATTCATACAATAATAATTGCTGGAAAGGATATGGAGAAAAAGGAACACTTTCACACTCTTGGTGGGATTGTAAATTAGTACAACAACTATTTAAATCAGCATGGAGTTTCCTCAAAAGATTAAGAATGAAATCACCATATGACCCAGCTATACTACTGCTACTTATCTAAAGAATTAACAAGTTGGCATGCCATAGTAATTTATGCATACACATGTTTATAGTGGCACAATCCACAATAGGCAACCTATGGTACTAGTCTAGGTGTTCAAGAGTGAATAAATGGAGAAAGAAAATGTGAAATACACACACACACACACACACACACAATGGAGTTTTACTCAGCCATAACAAAGAATGAAATTATGTCATTTGTAGGAAAATGGAAATTGAGAGAATTACATTAAGCAAAATAAGCCAAACTCTGAAGGTCAAGGGTCATGTTTTCTTCAATATTTAGAAGCTAGAGGCAAAATAGATAAGAAAGAAAAGGTAGATCAGTAGAATAGGTGTAGAGATCAGGGATAGGGAAACACTGAGGAATTATGTTAGGCAAACTATATTGATATATTGTGTGAATATACAAATGTGTAACAAAGAATCGCCATCATTATGTACAATTATAATGCACCAATAGAAATATGGCAAAAAGAACATCTGCATGAATTTATTTACAAGTTTCATTTGTAAGTAAACTACTTTCTTTAACCAGATAGCAAACCTCAAAAGCCAGAAAGCAAAATTTAGGTAAATTTGATCACAAAAGTTTTATTAAATCCAAATTAAAAATCTGAAACTTTACATTGAAGCAAACCGATAAAGATCATATGTCTATGTGAAATACCCAAAGAATAGATTACTAGGAAAAGACATGGAAAATGAATCAAGGTACCATTTCTGCCTTACTTACTGCATCTTACTTAAAGAAAAATGAAGACCTAAGCCACTAAAATGTTCAGTGACATTATTAATGTTTGAGGAGTAATATATACTAAGAATTATGCAACCACTCAATAAGCCAAAACTTCAAATATTGAATAATTTTCTAGAGTTCTAGAAGTAATAATATAACCATTTAACATGTGAGGATATTTGCCAAAAAATATTTTAGTAGATCAAGTATCTGCATGTCCAAGTTAATTTATTTATCACATTAATTTTAAAATATTTTGGTTTTCTAGTAATTTATAACGCTTACTGAAAAAGCATTTCCAAAACTGTACTTCCGACAAACTGTAAGAAATTGTATGACAATTTCTATGAGGATAAAAGTAAGAAGCATTCAATGTATTTTTAAACACAATCAAGACACTACTGCCTTAGTAAACTGAAAACTATTTATAATAAGTTTTTGTGATGAATGAAACAATAAAACTTTCATGGCCAAAACAGAAAATAAATAAATACACATATAAACAAACAAATTAACTAATTAAAAGACTTCTTGGAAAGTGGTTCCTATTATAAGCTTACCTTTATGTTTATTGTGTATGTGTGTGTGTATATACATATATACATACACACAGTGTGAAATAGACGAATATGGTGAGGCAATCAAGTAGATTATCGATTACTTATTACTTTGTTTTTGTCCCAACTTTACCTCTCAGCTTCTCAGTATACTATTCCTTCCTCTCTCATACTTTTTACTAACTTTGGTAGCCTCTGTTTTATTCTCTACTTCGAGATCAGATTTTAGATCACATGAGGGGAGGGGAAGGGGGGAAAGGAAGTCAGAAAAATAAAATAGACTTTATTATTGCTGTGTGTATATACGTGACCGCATGACCAATGTGATTCTGCAACCTGTACACTCAGAAAAATGAGAAATTATACCCCATCTGATTCAAATGTATGATATGTCAAGATCATTGTACTGTCATGTGTAACTAATTAAAACAAATAAAAAAGAATATATAGTATTTTTCTTATAGTGCCTACTGTATTTCACTAAACATGAATTCCATCTCTGTTGCTGCAAATGATAGAATTTTATTATTTTCTTGAATTTATACTGTGTGTATGTGTGTGTTTGTGTGTGTTTTTATTCTTTCCCCATTCAGCCATCAAGGGACACCTATATTGATCCAATTTCTTGACTATTGTGAATAGTGCTATAATAAACATAGGAGTCCAAATGTCTCTTCCATTTACTGATTTTGTTTCTTTTGGATAAATGTCTACAGTAGGATTGCTGGGTTTTAATGTGGTTTTATTCTTAGTTTTTTTATTATTATTTTTGGAATCTTCCTACTTCCTCTTCCACAATAGTCCAGCTTGCTCTCACAGTTCAATTAGTGAAAACTGAAGCATTCTTGCTGAAAACTGTTTAATGGTTTGTAATCTGCAATTTTAGTCTTGCCATTTTATAGTAACTTATTTTATTTAATATTTTATATGATACAGAAAACAAAATTATACATATTAATAAGGGACACATATTCAGATACATGTGACTTTGGGATGCTAGAGTTATATTAATATTACAAATTTTTGTAATATTAATATATTATTACAAATTTTAATATATAATATAGAAATAATCTTTTAGATAAATGCTCTATTAAAGTGTTTTTTTTTATTGCAAGCACACTTAACATAGAAATTTAGTTTTCAGTGTCTTTTCTTAGTTTCTTATGAGAGGGTTGTCTCCCTAAATTATATCTGCCTCGTTTCACTACTTGTTACTACTTACTTCTATTTATTTCTATTTATATCTATCCTCCCTAAGGGAATGAATCATGTCTTATTGGTCTTTTTATTCTTTGCTAGGACAAAAGACTGCTCAATTCATTATATAAATAACAATTTTTATGTAGGGATTAGTAGAGTTATACCAAAATTCAAGGAACCAGATCTCCCTATAAAAATTAGTATTTGATCCACCCAGTGCCTTTTTAACTTGAGCTTGGCTTGTCTCAGCAGGTGGCCCTCTCTGCTCATTGCTGTTTGCTAAATAGTCCATTGCAAAAAAAAAAAAAATGTCTGCTAAAAGCTGTAATTACTGACACGAACACAGATCACTCAGTCACCCTCTGATGAGGTCAAATCAAGTTGGCACACAGATGCAGCTACTCAAATAACAGGCCAAATTTTGAGCTCTATGCTTAAGCAGTAAAATCTAAAATCATCTGTGACCCCGTAAACTTTTAAAATGTTTTGGTTTTGGTTCAGAAATTAAAGGATGCCACAATTGGAAAGTAATTCTAAGATATTCATAATCCTACCTCCATTTTCGCTGAGATGACTGCTACCCCTATTCTGATCACTAAGTAAATTTGACAACATCATCATTATGATTGAAACTAAGGGAATGGATTATTTCTAAATAAGTTATTTTTGAAAATATTGTAAGATTCTTATATTGAGGTTGGAAACACTAGAGACTAGGCTGAACAGTTTACCCTCTTTCTTGTACTCATTCTACAACTTAATGAAAGATAACTTTGGTATATTAAATAAAGAAAATAAAAACATAGCTATATACCCCGGAGCTTCCATGTACACATCACTAATATGCCCAATACTTTAAATAAGACTATCAAATATTTCTTCACTACTGATTCTAAAAGACAACATCTTCTGTATGTACAGAGTTTTCATCTTTTTTTCAGTCTTTCTTCTTCTCTTTGATGCTCTCCAATACATAAATATTCAATTCCTTTACCTTTTGTCCAAAAAGGCATTTTCTTATACTTTCTTTCATACATTTCCTGAACTGATTCCTGCTAGTTTCTTTTTTTCTTAAAGAACACTTCACTCAACATATTATGCACTTGACATCAAAACCACAGGCAACAAAAGCAAAAGTGGATGGAATGATGTCAAACAAAAAAGCTTTTTGCATAGCCAAAAAAAAGTAATCCACAGTATGAAAAGACAATCCATGTGGATGAGGGAAAATATTTTCATGTTACATATCTCATAAGGAATTAATATCCAGAATATATAAAGAACTCCTACAACCACACAACATCATACCCAAATAATCCTGTCAAAAGACTTAAGTAGACTTTTTCCCAAAGAGAACATGCAAATGAGCAACAAACATCTAAGAAGATCCTTGTTGTCACTCATGATTAAAGTAAACGAAAACCACAATTAGAGTTAACTTCCTACTCTTCATGATGAATACTATATTAAAAAAATACAAAACAAAACAAAAAAAATAACAGAAAACAATTACCAGTGAGGATATATCAAATGTAGACCACTAGTGCCCTGTAGGTAGTAGGAAGGTAAAATGGAGTAGCCACCATGGAAAGCAATATGAGATTTCTTCAAAAAATTAAAAATGCAATCACCATATTATAGCAACTCTACTGCTACATATATATCCAAAATTATTGAAAGCAGTGCTCAAAGAGATATTTGCACATCCATGTTCATGGCAAAATAATTAACAATAGCCCCAAATTGTAAGCAACCCAAATGTCCATCTACAGAAAAGACAAAAAAATGCGGTAGGTGCAAACAATGCAATACCATTCAATTTTTATAGAAGGAGAGCCTGAGGTGCCACATCATAGAGGAACCTGGAGGACACTATGCTAAACAAAATAAGCAAATCACAATGACAAATATGTATGATTCAGATATGAGGTATCTAAAGTAGCGGAAACAGAAACCACCACCCTTCTACTTTCACTAGGTGGTTGGGAATGGGGAGGTGGTGTTCAATGGCTACAGAATTCCAATTTTAAAAATATTTTCTGTTTTTTTTAACCAGAAAAATTATTAAAAACAAAAACACAACAACCTGAGAGTTGGAAGAACAGTATGAGAAATTGCTGTATAAGTTCACAGTTGTACCTATGGGTACATGCTCCCTCATTGCAAGGCAGAACACAGAGATATGACTGTGCATTTAAGTACATATGTGACCAAGAAAAATCAGAGAACAGGGGACCGCTGGGGAACAGAAAGCATCAAGAACTTTTAATCACCCAGTCCTAAAACACTATGCTCTTTTCTTCTTCTTTGCCTTGTATCTTCTGAGCTTGTGAGAAGTACCACTTACTTCTTCCTCTTTTTCAGCTTCTACTCATCTTTAGACTTTCTAGAGATTGGAGAGACATTTAAACCAAGTATTTGTGCTATTTGCTTTAGCTTATTAGATGACAGATTTGTGATGGAACTGAAGAAATTCTGATCAGCTCTCCCACTCTCCAATCTCACAGGTACATTGAATCCTTCAGCCCTCTTCTTCATTCTCTCTCTGTGGTATTTCAGATGTAATTTTTAGCATCTTCTTCTCTTCTGCCACATCAACAATTTTTTTAGGGAGTCCTTTCTCTTTGCCAACAGTTCCATGGGTTTTGGTTCTTCTTCCTCTGTTTTATCTTCCAGTGTATCTTTTTCTTTCACCTCCTCTTGGGCATGATCTTTACCATATGTCTGGAACCTGTTGATATGATTGTTTTATTCCCTTCGTCCCAAACCAGGAGCAACACATTCTTGCTTTAGTTCAGCAAGCTTCAGCTTACGGAGTTCCACCAATTCTGTTGCCAGCTTGTTACCCTTCCAGTTTGCTAGTTAAAGTTACAGTTTTAAAAGGTAAAAAGTTTTAGAAATTGGTGGCAAAATTGAAATTTGAAAGAAAAATGTAGCAAAATTTCATCTATTTCCCCCAGATGGAAACATTGCTTTTAATTTAAAAAGCCTGACAATGTATTAATGATTTATGCAAATGTGTAATATTAAAACTAGTAAAAAAATCTCTGTAACATCATTTTAAATCTGGGAAGTGAATAGCTCATATTAATAATAGCATAGCAGACACAAATACAAATTCCTCTAGCAAACATATACTAAGTGCTTTAATATACCCCTTTTTCTGTTAAAAAATAAAGTATAAATTTGGAAAAAACAATTTTAAAAGCAGCTCTTTCTTTAAATGCCAGGTGAGGGCAACCAATATTTGCTAGGTACTGGAGCATGAATTTTCAGGTGAGTAAAATCCAAGATTTATAACAATATTACTATTGTTCATGTTTAACAATAGCTGCTGCAAAATAAAAACAACAAAAAAGAAAACTCTCATTAATTTCCAGACATGTTTATAATTATTGGGCTCAAGTGCTTTCTGAACTAGTGAAAGGAACATAATATAAGAGCAGAAAACACTAACAAAGGTGAACATATACACTCAGATAAAATATAGGAGTGGAAAAAATGAGTGGTGGCCTCCTATCCTTCTCTCTTCCCTTTCCTGATGTCTTTCCCATCCTATAACTGCTTCCTTTAAGCAACCTTCACTGGGAAAGCCAAGAAGGCCACAAGTGCTGGGCTATATCCCAGATAGGCCAGTCCTGGATATGAGTGCTCCCCTGTCTACAAGTGAGCAGGCGTGTGTGAGAGGGCATGTGCAGGGAGGTGCAGGGTTTCTGTCCCCTACATAGGATCACTGCTTTTATTTGGAGATTATACTCATTGACACATTAACAAAATAAGACTAAGATTGTTTAGAATTGAATTGCCTTGACTTCCCTTTAATTCCTCACTTAAGAAAATACACATGATTTTGCATTATCATGAAGTGATTAGTTTTTATTTAGTGGTAACAATATAGGACAAACACATTTGAATAAACAATAGAAAAATCACTAAGCATGAGAAATGTACATAAGACTCTAGTTTTTCCCAACCCTTATTCCCATTAAGTAGAATTGTAGGTAAACAGCTCATACTAGTTAAAAGTTACACCCCCTCTCTTTTAAAAATGTTGTAAGTTAACACATTATTTGTCTTCTTAGTAAACAGGGGATAAAAAAAAAGAAGTGGAAAATTGCTTGAGTAAAAGATAAGACTGCCATGCCAAATTATAAATTTTCATTTAAATTGGTACTTAGCATTTCCACTGAATTGTCCTCATTATCATTGGTATCCAGAATACTATCACCACTAAATTATGCAATATTAGTTAGCAGTCTGATAAGTGGATTTCAGTTTTTTTTATATTTACATCATAGTGTTGGCTCATAGAGTGTATCACTAAACAATTATTTCACTAATATCTACTTCAGTCCAAAGTGTGCTTGTAGAAGTCTCTAAATTAGATAAAGCAAGATTTATTACATTACCATCAGAAGAAATGTGTGATTTTTAGATAAGCATGTTTAAAGATTTTTGGATTTTTCTGAATATGGGTATGGTTTAGAGAAGTTTTGCTTTAACTATCTTGAAGCACAGAGAGGTAAAATTTTCATCTAGTAGTAAGAAAATGTGTCTGGGGATGTAGCTCAGTATTAAGAGTGCTTACCTAGCACTATAAAAATATATAGATTTTTTTTAAAAAAAGAGATATTTTTGAAGAAAAGTGTATATTTATGTTATGACTACACAAAACTCTGAGAGTCACAAAAATCTCTAATTATGAAATGGTACTATCAAAATTAAATATATCAGGTGGATGGGATTAAAAGAGAAGAAAAACAGCTTTATTAATGAATTAATAGAATCTTTTCCATCTGTATATTTGTGATTATAAATAAGAGATAATATAAATTGAAACAAAAGAAATGTAGCTTTTAAGCATGTCTTCACATTTTTAAACTGTAATTATAAACCATTTTTCTTGACAAAGAGCTCCACATTTTTCTTCAAAGCAAGGGAAATATTAAAAACACTGTGAAAATAAAATGAAAGAAAGAAATCATTGAAAAATACTTCCTAAGGTGCCTTTTAACTAGCTCAGGAAAACTGTGGTAAGACTGGGTAAAATGTTAAATGTTAAATGATTTTGTGGTAATTACATTTTGAAAGCTTTAGATGTTTCTCAGTTGAATAACAACAAAGTTGCTGAGGAGATAGTTTGTAAAGGAGTAGGACATAGGTCTAATGTTCATGATTATAGACTTTCTTGAATGATGTTATGAAAAATTTCAAGAATTTTTAGTAGTTCAGGTAGAAGATTAGTAGAAGTTCTATAATGAAAAGAGTAGTGCAATGGAATAGTGGGATCAAATTAGATTATGAACCTGTCAATGTTAATATGATGCAATATTTTAAATAGGTGGGCACTCAAGCAGAATTTGGTCTGATTTTCATGGCACAATGAGCTTTCATTTTCAGTCTTACCTTATATGGAAATTAAGACTGTAAGCTGGCGCAGTGGTACATGCCTGTAATCCCAGTGGTTTGGGAGGCTGAGACAGGAGGATCTTGAGTTCAAAGCCAGCCTCAGCAAAAGTGAGGTACTAAGCAAATCAGTGAGACCCTGTCTCTAATAAAATACAAAATAGGGCTGGGGTATGGCTCAGTAGTTGAGTACCCCTGAGTTCATTTCCTGGTACCCTCTTCCAAAAAAAAAAATTACACTCTATACTATGCAATTTTCTTTCAACACACCAGACCAGAAAGAGTGCTACTAATGGAGAAGATAAGTGCCAACTGCATTTACCTGTCTCTTCTGTCTGTGATACAGCTACAAAGGTGTCCTGAAATTTTTTGAACAACTTGTTTTCAAAGTGGGGGGAAATAGCTGTGATTTGTAATCTTGTCCAGATTCCAGGGCTGTAAATATTCCCACCAAGGTCAATTGCAAACTATCAACATGACATCACTGAATGTAGAGTTGACAGAGGGTGTGCACAATTGGCTTATGAGAGTTGGTTCAAGTATATCAGTGTCACGAGAGCTAATCCCAGATTCCATTTTTAGCAGCATTACTGAAGTATAATTGACATAATAAATGCACATATTTAATGTACAATCTGATAAATACTAGCATAATTACAGGACTATGAAGCTAGAACAATAATGAAGACAATGTATGTATCTAGCACTTCAGAAAGTTGTAGGTATTTTTTTTCCTTTTTCCCAAAGTTTCAGCATAATTGAAATAATCCCCAAATGTGCAGGACTTCTTACACAATTAACAGTATTTTAAGAACATGAAAGTTACTGATCCACCATTTTTTGTGTCTATATTCTAGAATTGATAACATTATAGTCCACTATGGACTTTCAAATGCATTTATCTACTATCCACATAGATGTGCATATTCTCAAGCGAAATATTCTATCAATTTTGTGCTCAGGAGCTGGTGTTGAATTATAAAGCATATTTTTTTAATTCTACTTTCTTGCAATTGGTGTGGAAACTAACAGCAAAATTTTAACATGTGGTTAAAGGGCACACATTTAGAGCTACATGGTTCCATATAATTTGTGCTTTAATCTTGCCCCTAAACGCTAATGGAAAATGAAAAGATTAACTCTAATCCTCATATGAATGGTTTTCAGTGTGACTAAACACATGCATAAGTAAGTCTGAAGAAAATATTAAAAAGCAAAGTATTCTCAGCTCAACATGATAAATCAAGCTTAAATAAGAATAGCACTAGGAAGTATTTACTAAATAATAATTTTGTTTTTCATATATATAAAATATCATTTTGACTACCTGATAAATCCAATATGTATTTCATGCTTTCATTCATCCCTTCTTAAAATCAACATGTGCATAGCTTCCAAAATATACTGCGTATTTAAACTAGTTCCTCAATTTTTCCTATTTTCTTTGTATCATATGTTGGTTGTTTACTTCCTCACTAAGGTCCTATGCTGGTCTTTGAAGAGCCAGTCATTCTCAAGGATACACCTTTGGTCTATTGTTCTTCATGAAACTTCACTAGTTAATTTTATCCACTTTTGTAGTCTAAAGACACATAAATTTATGACTTCAGTGCAGAAATTTCCCCAAGTGTCAGGTTCATTTATCAAACTTTTAATTAGATGGGCTACTGGATATTCAATATGTCTTTCTTGGTCACTTAAGAATTAAAATGTTTGAGCATGTTCATTCTAAGATTTATTTGTGCTTGTTGTATTTTCTTGCCTCAGTTGTATCATGGTTCATTTTCCTATCTTATGAGCCTGAGAATTTATCCTGTAGAGATCTTCCAACATTATTTACCAAGTCTCCATACCATTCTTCTTCACTAAAATATAAAATACTCTAGTTGGCATTAAAATAGTATTTTTCTATGTATTAAGAATGGTAAAATAATTCCTAGAAATAAAACATTTAAAAATCCTTGGAAATGTTACTCAAAATATGTAACAGGAATAGAAAATTCTTCTGGTTGTTATCTCATATGGGAGGGTTATATGTCTTTCCCTTCACTTCCTTGGCAGTTTTGAGATACTCTGAATAGCCTATTTAAATCTACTGAACAGAATTTGAAAGCCACTTGACTTCACAAATGAAGTTCATTACTTGGCATGGAAAACCCCTCTTGACATCTCCTCCTCCCTCCCTCACCATTTACATCCCAGCAATATCAAACAGTTGGCACTTTGCTCAGGTGCTATGCTGATTGTCATTCCCTGTCTTTCATCATGCTCCTCCTTTGTGAAGAATATCGTCAGTCTCTCCACTACATATTACTTGGCCATTTACAATCCAACTTTAAGATTTATATCAGGTTACATTTCACTCATTACTTTAGTCAAATGTCCACATGTGAACAAAATAAATATAACACTTGCCCTCATGGAGCTCATAAACTTGGGGTGAAATGGGGAGAAAATAATAAGGAAACAAATACACAAAACCCAGTAGAAGGAGAACTGCTTGAACCACCTGTTACTAGTTCCATGTTGGCCATGTTACAGACTCTCAAAAAAAAAAAAACAAAAACAAGAAGTGATCACCGTTTACAATGCCATGATCAATGCTAGGTGCTTTCATATATCTGTTCATTTTAATTTTCAAAATTATGTTAAGGAACAAACATATTTCTTCATTTTTTTGTAGATGAGAAGACAAAGACTTAGAGAAAATGACAAATTTACTGATGCCCACAAAGGCAGAGAGGATCAGAATCTGTATGAAAACATTAAAAAAAAGTCTCATTTCAGAAGCTGTCCATGTTCATAATAGCATTGGCTTTCTGCAGTTATAAAAAAAAACAATATTAAATCCCTCCTTATCTCAAGTCAATTCACATGTTTAAAATTTTTATTCCAAGATTGTTTTACTAAATCCTAGCAAGCTTAGAGCAAGTTTTACAACGTAGTACTTTAGAATTCAAAGGATTTAATCATGAATGGTGAATCTGCAAAATAGGTTATCAGAGCCCCACTGGTTTCAGCAATGGGAAGGAACAGCTTCCTGCAGCATCTGTTAGAATGAAATGGCTTAGGGAAGGTGGAGGGAATGCTTAAATGGTGTGCCAAACACCTGGTATTCAAAGCATTCATTGCTCTATAAGCTCCAAATGAAAGTGTCAATTATTCACTTTGAAAATGCTTATAGATTTGGAATAAGATTCTCAAATAATTAATGTGAGTTTCAAACATAATCACAACCATATGTTTAGTAGAAATATGTGATTACTACAAGAACCTTTTTTGAAACAAATAGAGTAAACAATGTCAAAACTTAGGCACTTGAGTGTCTGAACTGTAGGTTACTGCTGTCCAGATTCTGAAAAACCTTCCATCTAGCTGGACAGACAGATAAAGCATTTCCCTGTAAGTCTGACTAAATGCTCCTCTTGAACCTGCCAACATAAATTCCCAAGAGAAAACACAACCAGCACAATTCAAATTGACATTTGATTCCAAATCATCTCTTTTAATTTATTGCTAAAATAGTGAAACCATATGGGAATTTAGTATGATTTGGATAGATATGATTTTTTATCAACAGATTTTAGTGTCCCCTTAATATAATTTCTTATTTTATTAAAACTTAATAACTTAAGAAAGAAAAATTTATTCTATCTGGAAAACAGAGGGAAATCATTTGATGTCCTGTGTTTCATGTTTTATTTCTATTTATGTCTCATTTTTTAATATACAAAATGCTTTCAAGACCCCGCACAAAAAAATATTTTGAAAATAAAATTCTTATGGTTACTATCTCAAACTATGGTAGCATGTTTACTTATAATGCTTTATATAAGAACAGCAAATATTGTTTACCTGTTCAATATGATTTCTAACTTATAATTAACTCATGATTTCAAATTATGATAAATAATATTTGAAAAAGTTATCTCAGCTTCTATACATCACAATGTTATGCATCTTGAAATTTATTGATGTGCATAATATAACCAACAATACAGGCAATTCTGTATCATTATTTTGTCATTTTATTATTGTTCACAGTGCTAATGTTCTTTTGAATAGATATTCTATAGTTTACTTAATTTTGCTTTTAGATCTTTAGATTATCTTTGTGTTTTTTCCTGTATCAATAACATTCATTTGCCAAATTATTAAGAAACTTCAGGAATAATATGTATTTAAAAGTTTCCTTTATGACTATAAAAACAAATTTATAGAAAAGCACATTAGTGAACTTTACCTTTATATCCACATTTTGACATAAATAAAAGTCTGAGGTTTTAATTTTATATGGATACATGAAACAGGTAGCAATAATGACTTTTAAAACAACAATGTTTCTTAAATCTATTACATATCTGCATGACAATTCTACAAGATAAATGTTATTCTCATTTTATAGATAAATAGATTATTGAAATTGTGTAAGTAACATTATCCTGGATTTTAAAAATGTGTGTCTATGGAGTGGTATGAATGAGAGGTTTAAAGAAAAAGTACAGCAGAGGTTTGTGGGAAGGAGCCTGAATTCTGTTTGGGGCACATTGAGTTTATTTTGTCTGCCATATCACAAATGCAGTTACATAATACAGATACAGGCAAATTTGGAACTTGGAAAAGAATATTCTTCTGAGGATATCACTTTTGGAGTCCTAGGGTTAAATGCACTTGAAGTCGTGGAACTTAAAGAGATTATCCTGGTAACGTATACAACATGTGAAGTGAGTGAGGCAAGTATAGAATTTTGGAGGAACAGATACACTTGGCAAAGGGCCATGGGGGAAGCTCGGGAAAGAAAGAAGATTGAAAATGATAGAGGAAATACTAGAGGTGGATGTCTTAGAAATGAAGAAAGGAGACAATTTGAAGGGCCGGGCATTGATCATTCAGCATATGGTTGCCATTGACAATCTTGGGTATGAGATCTCAATGATGTTCTGAGGCAAAGGGGAACTATAATGGGTTGAGCAGCAGCTTGACTTAATGGGCAGAACTGTTTAGAGTACAAAATGAAATATGAAAAACACATTTCATTGCTCTCTTATAGACTAAAGCAACAAAATTTTCACCTGTGTGGACAAAAGGACCAGGTAATTTGCCAGATTTTCAAAGAACCTCCTCAATATGCACAGCCCAGGACTGAGGTGATTTATATGAGAACTTGACAAAGATTTTTTCCTCCCATCCAAAGTGAACTCATCTGTCAGAATGGTCAATAGATATGACCTGTCTATATTAACCTAAATCCGAAATGAATAAAATCCACAGGAAGTGTCTTTTGTTTTATATCCTATCTATACTATTAAAAATCAAAATATATTAAATGATGAGCATTAAATGAATTAAACTAAGAAATACCAGAATATATGTCTCAAAATGTTAAGTGAAGATGATATCAGCTGTCTTTTCCTATTGGCATGCCATATCTGTTTGCCAATAGCCAGGAGACAAAAAGCAGGATTTGGATTTTAAACAACTTACAATTATTACCATTATTCTTAGATATCTATTTTAAAAATCAAAAACTGTAGGGCATTGAGAAAATTCTTTTAGAAATTTACCAACTCCACACTTCCTCATCTGATGACCTTTAAGCAGATCAGCCCTAATATTCAACCCCAGCTGCACTGCCACAGAAAGCTCAGAAAGGAAAAGTACAATTGGGATTTCTTGACATCCACAGATAATTACTAGTCCTCTGAATCCGAAGGAGATAATTCTTTGTTCTGGCTTTCTTTTGTTTAACAAAAAGGAACTATTTACATCTGAACTTTCTTTATGTTTTACAGTCAAAGCCTTATCAGAACTACCAAAATCACATGAAGCCTATGCATTCTCTCATTCATTACCCTCAATACTGAACTGTGTAAAAAATAACTTTAATTACATAAAACGAACACATTTAGTGCCAAGTACAAAGACATGTTTAGCATAGTAAACTCTCTTTCTCAAGACATTTCCAATATATTGGTATTGCTAGATCTCATCCACAACTGGAAACAAGAAAGATGTGCTAAGCATGTGCTGCAGACTGCTGATCCCCTCTCTTGGGTGATAAGGATTTCTCTGTTTTCTCAATGTTCTATTCATTCACTTATTTGTTAATTCATCCAAGAAAAAAAATTCAGAAAACCAATGTTTCCCAATTGATTCTCAGAGACAAAAAACACTTTATTTTCAGAGACATTAAGCATATAGAAATGTGAAAATAATTGCTGCACTGAAGTTTTTCACAGAAGGACAGGAGAAGGTATGTAAACCACTAATACTCAGGCCTGAGATCCTGCAGTAAGGATAAAATGTGTGTGTGATCAAGACTGCTGGTGCAATGTGTGGAGGTATGTTGGAGGAGGCTCCCAGAAGTCCTGGCTTCAGGCACTGCAGCCCACTGGGTAGCAGCACTGCCAAACTATTAGTGCACCTGGTACCAAGAATATTTTTGGTTGAACCTTTTACCCTTCTGTGATGAAGACACAGTAAGGTCAACAGGGAAAGATTTAAAGAATGAACGTGTCCACTCCTGTAATCCCAGTGACTCAGGAGGCTGAAGCAAGAGGATTGCAAGTTCAAGGTCAACCTGGGCCACTTAACAAGAGCCTGCCTCAAAGTAAAAATTCGAAAGGACTGGGATGTAGCTCAGTGGCAAAGTATGCCTGGGTTGAATGCCAAAAACAAAAGAAAAAAAGGACCATATATTTAGGTATAAGAGATGTTATGCCTCTTCATTGAGTATGTGATATATTTTACAAAGCATAATATTGGCTATTTTATGTCATGATGCCTTGTTTTCATTACAGAGTTGTATGAAATAGAACACAGTAACATTATAATTTTGTAAAGATGACCTAGAAGTCAAGACAGATTTCCCAGAAGGAGACATTTGGCACAAGTAGAAGGGATTTATTCAACAGACCAGTGAGAATAATGGAAACAAAATGCTCATTATAGATATTAGACTAGCCTAGGGATCAAGCAATGTTTTAATAAGGTGATGATGAAAATCACCATCGTTAGCAAAATAAAATATATTTGATCCCTTTTACATACTTTAAAAAACTGATAACACTGCATGGAGGTTTTTATTTTTATTATTAATGCAACATGACTTAATTCATTTATTTTTTTGAAGATTTCCCATCTGTTGGTGCTATAAACCTCTGAGTGAACTTGGGGACTTTTGATGTTGCAGAAAATATGGCAAAAATAGCAGTTAATTCCATTTATATTTCTGTGCTAAGACTTTTTGCTGGAATCATCTGTTTACTCCTAGGGAAAATTGAGAGGAAATTTGATACCAGTTCTGTCATATAGTATTTTTTCCTCTTCTTTCCTTAAGCTTATAATGTGCACCTAATAAAATGTGCTGATATTATAATATCCTAATAGAATATTGAATGAAGAATTAAATATTGAAGTCATCTTACAACAGGAAATGGGTGGCAAAATAATGAGCAGTCTTTTTCCTAGGTGTTATTTTAACTCATTTAATAAGACATAGGAGAAACAATTCAAATAAATTCAAGTAAATGATATAATTCTTTACCCACAAAACCAGAACTCTCTGCTCTGATACTCATGCCAGAAAATCATCTCACCAGCATCAAGTCCTTAGGCAGAAAACAGGATGTGATCAAGACTGCTGTTTCTCCTTAACTCTAACATACATTTTTGTAAAACATTCCATGTGTTCAAGTATTTTAATGTGCCTCTTATATCTGATCCCTCTTTCCACCTACATCCTTATTAATCTTTTGTGTTACCAGCAGACAGACACCACCCCCCAAATTAAAGCCTGACCCCATTAAAAAGCTGAATCTTGCCAATCATTGCACTTACCAAAAAATATAAATTTCAGACTATATATATTAAAACCAAGAATATTTTCTCTCTGGCACACATATTATCATAAATGACTTGTATTGATAAACACAGGAATTGGAAATTTTATTGAATATATAAAATATTACTTGCAATCAGCATATAGTCCATATGCTAATTATTCTGTTAAGGGTACTCAACTGTTTCTTTTTGTAACTGTGCCCTTGAGACCTTGCTTAATTATTAACTTACTTATAGAGAATACAAAGGTTTTCTCCACCTATTCTTTAGCAGAAGTAGTAATAAAAAACTGAGAAATTAACTTTATTATATGTTTCATAAAACATTTCATTGATTTTAACAGTGCAAATCAAGATGCAATGAGGTTACTCAGAATAAACAAATTAAAATTGATTATCTACTGTATGTACTGATATTAGTGCTAAGTACTATAAATCAATTTCTCTAAGTTAATAACATTTTATTAAAAATACAGATTTTTAGAACTTTTGTCCTTAGATATGAATAGAGTAGAATAGAATCTGTATCCTATGAAAACTTTTGGTAACCTACAGAGTTATCTACACACATGTATACACACATGTGTATCACTAAGTATATATGTAGTTTTAGAATATATAAAAAATATAAACACATATCAGTAATATTATATGTATTCTAGGTATAAAAATAGAAAGTATAATAGATGAAATATTCCTCTTATTATCTGTTATCTACCTAACCATTATGAAAAAAAATTCCCCAACAAATTTGCTGCTATCACTCATATCTTAAGAATGCAAAAGAGCTTAGAAGAACAGAGGAGGAATAACTCACTTAAACTTTCATGGCAAGCAAGTGGTAAAATACAGTGATGTAATAAGTTTGGAAGTAGAGTTTGTGTTCCTGAACATTTTGAAAAACTTCCACAGATTAGTAAAAATTTGAGTTGAGTAAAGAACTGGACTTTCTTCAATTCATTTACCAGAATTTCAGTGATTTTGTGTTTTTCTGTTTTGGTTGTTTGCATTTGAAATCACCATTTCTTGAGTTAGGAAAAACCTAAAACCCTCAAATAGTTTAAGTGACTGAAAGATATAATGCATAAAATAACATTTTCTACAAAATCTGGACCTTAGTAAGCATTCAGTAAACACTAACCATTATTACTGTGACTGCAAACTTTACCTCTATAATTTATTGTATTAAAATCCCACATAAGCCTGGCACAGTGGCACATGCCTATAATCCCAGGGACTTGGGAGACTGAGGCATGAGGATAACAAGTTCAAAGCCAGTCTTAGCAACTTAGCGGGGCCCTAAGCAAGTTAGTGAGAACTTGTCTCAAAATATAAAAAAGGGCTGGGGATGTGGCTCAGTGGTTAAGTGCCCTTGAGTGTTCAATTTTTGGTGCAAAAAAAAAATCCAACATAATATATCTTGCTAGGCATTTACCCCATCTGAAATTCCTGTCTTGTTCACAAAGAGAATACTTAACCCTCAATTACATATATCAATAGCATTGCCTATCTTTTTCTTTCACAGCCTTGCAATTCTTACTCTACAAGAATACTAACTTTTTAAAAATCTCTTCCAGTGTTACCTACCACCTGGTCTCAGCACTATTGTTTTTTCATCTGGATTTCTGCAATAGCCATTTAACTGTATATCCATCTTATACTCTTGGTCTCCCTAGTTCTCAACACAGCAACCAGAGAAATAACTAAAATGTAAGTCATTTCATATTAGTCCTTTATTCAAATAATGTTTTAAAAAGTCCCCTATTATCTTGCTTTCTCTCATTATTTGGACCTCACTGTGAGCTCCTTCTTCCTTTAGCTCTCAGTGGTGCTTCCTCTTTAGGGAGACCACATATGCTTTGCTGTGACTCCAAAGCTCTCAAGGCACATGATTGCATGGCTTAGATTTTCCACAATTTAGCTTGAAAATATCAGTTTATTACTGAGGTTAAACAATACAGCCCTATTCAAATCTGCAAGCTGTACTCCCCTTCTTCTTAACCTATCATTCTAGATTCCGCCTACTTTGTTCTATACATCTTCTTTACACAAAGCATTTATTAACCTATAACATGCTATTGTAATGTAATTATGTAATATGCTTATTGTATAATTATGTATGTTCACCAATCTGGGATATAAGTTTCATCAAGCCTAGAAATGTCTGTTTGTTCACTGATGTATTTTCTTTGTCTAGAAAAATGTGTATTAAATAATAGTCACTCAATAAAGTCTCATTTAATAACTGAATTGATAAGTAAGGTCCACATATTTTTAGTCAAAAACTATTTACTAATCACCCACTTACACACAAAATTCAAAAAGAATATGAAGATTTTGATGAAAAAAAATCACAGATAAAAGGATTCCAGATAATGATGGTCACCAGCAAAATCGTTTTTAAATAGTGATGAAATAATGAAATACTGTAGTGCATCAATTTCAATTAAATATTATTGTGGTTCTCGAAGATATGGGACACCTCTTTTCCATACTGATAAAGTCTAAAGAAAAGCACATTTAGATATTCTCTTCCTCTCTCTCTATTACTACAAAAAGTTTACCTGTAGTTCACTTAAGTAAAGAAATGATAGAGGAAAAAACTTCAAAGTCCACTACAAAATTTTCACATTATGCTTTAAAGAAACATAAGTATTTAATATAAAAGAACAAACATAAAAGTTATAATAAAATTGAGCAGAATCCATAAATTTCCATCATTTGGAGCCAATTATTTAGAAACTTTTTTTTCCAAATTCCCATTGCTTGATCCTTCCCTGATCAACAAGTGAGAAGGAGAAATATTTCTACTATACATTAATAGATCCAGAAAAAATTTGGTAGAGATCGAGACCAGTTATATGAATGTTGGAATCATTGCTAATGTGTCTATGTATGAGAGCTCTATTATCAATTTCTAACAAGTCAAGAATATGTCAGAAGCTTGGAGGACTTAATTTCTTATATGTCTAGAAGCTTTAAGAGTTTTTATTTTAATTTGGAATAGATGAAGATGGTAATGGATCAAAAAGTAATTTAATAGATTACCATCTTTGCTAGGAAAATAATGGAATAAAGATAAAGGAAAGAAAATAAGAATGATGAAAATTAAAAGGAGAGGGAGAAAATGTAAAAGGCTAAGGGAAATAAATGAAAGTAGAGAACCTGCTGTATCCTGGAGGGACACATTCCAAGGCCTGGAGGCCCCATCTGGTGAACTGGGAGAGAGGAGGCAAGAGCATTATTCTCACAGGCTATTGAGAATTACTTATTGTGCCCCAATTATTAAAATGAAATACCAATAAAATAAAATATAAGTACATTTTACGTTGGGGTTATATCTAATCAAGTAATCAATAAAAACTTCTACCACATATAGGGCTTTGTAGAAAGTTTTTTGTTGTTGCTATTGTTGTTCATTACATTTTAGTCAATATATTCCATGTGTTCTTCCAAAGAAAGACCAAAGTTGATAAATATTTTTAGCATGACTTTATACAATTTGCAGGAATTTAAAATCAATTCAAATTATGCATAGAATTCTTACAGACCATAGGTTCACATGGGAGACTAATTTTTTAAATGAACTTGCCTAAATCTAAAATGTGCCCAAGTCAAAATATTTGTGTCCTCAATCTCTACTATTGGAACTTTTCCATAAAAAGAAAATTGAAACTATTAAAATTTTTTCTCTTATAGTTCCTATGCTACTTGCCAGTCTCATCTAGAATTGGGAATGTGCATTTCATAAGACAATAATAAGTGACTTCTTTGGTTGTTATACAACATGTCTCAAATCATAGTACATTTGATTTAATGCCCATATAAAATGAGTTAACGAGCGTAAAAAAATGTTTCCATCAGGAAAAAATTCAAAATGTTATCCTATCTACTCTTTCTCTACTTTTATGATTATTAATGTAATAGAAATATTGAAAAATCTGTGATATTGTGACATATAATTGAAAATTATCTTGATGAAGTTAATTTTTGTGCAATGTTTAATTATATTTAGCACATCAATGCAAATCTCAAAGTAAAATATTTTCTACAATCCATCTGACATTGCATATGGGAAAACCAACAATCCCATGTCATCTATCTGTAATAATGTGATCATCTGTCACCATTGTCACTATAACTCTGGTGTATGAAACTTACTAGGTCTTAAATAACAAAATATAAAACTATAATGAAGATAACAGATTTTTAAAAATCTTGCTTGTAACTGTATCTTACATCCCAAGAAAAGTATATAGTTATTACATTTCATTTGAAAATTAAAAGTATAATATGACTAAAACAGCAACAAAAATTTTTAAGCTACTTTACACAATTTTATCCAAACTTGCACTGAAAATTGCAAACCATGGCATATTCACTGCATTGAATCATCATCATATTGCAATAATATTTGTCCTCTCATCTCCTCAGCTGTGATATCTCTGATTGCTAACTTTAATCTAAAATTGTATGCTCCTTCTTTGTGCTTCTCTTCAGAATCCTAATAATATTCCAAACACACTTGTATTTGTGGCACAAACCATAGTCCTGTTAACAATTGTTTATTTTCTTATTAGTTTCCCACTCTACACTATAAAATCCTCTATGGCTGGGACTTAGATTAATTTCTGAGGTACTATGTGTTGTCTATCAACAGTTAAACCCCTACAGTTCCTTGATAGCTGAGACTGTAATCAGAGCAAGGTGACCTTGTTTTACCTCTTCCCAAGGTAAAACATGGACCATGGATGATAACTAAACATTGTAGCTCCCTCTATTTCCAGTAAAATAGTTTAGGGACAGTAGAAAAGTTCAGGGATAAGGGTTAGACACAATGCCAGCCAAACAGAAATCAGAAGAAAAGTGTGGAAAAAGGTTTCTCAATAAAGAAAGTCTCAATGCTTAAAAAATCATTGCTATCCAAAGTATAGGTATTAAGACATGAATTAGTGTGAATATACTATGTATACAACCAGAGATATGAAAAATTGTGCTCTATATATGTAATAAGAATTGTAATGCATTCTGCTGTCATATATAAATAAAAAATTACATTAAAAAAAAGACACTACAAGGAATGGACTGCTCTCTTCTTTTGAAGACTTTTGAATCTACCTGTGACATACTTATAACTCTGGAAATGAGGGAATTTGCCAAAGGCAAACATAATATATATTACATGTATTTTATGTAAATATATTATAAATTTTATATATCTATATTTTATATAAAGGTATATGTATATTTTATCCTTAGTGAATTCATATACATATATATGTATATATTTATCCATATGTATTTATAATTCATTATGAATATATAGAATTCATTGGAGTTTTCTGATACTTGAAGTCAAAGGTGTCCTATATGAGGTTTCCCCAATGTATTAAGTGGCCCTCAAATATGTTAAATGAATGATAAACTTTAGGTTTTACTATAGAATACAAACACTATGCAGAAAAGACTAGCAAAAATATTATCTTATAAACCAGAGAGACACATTATATGATTTCTGAGATTGCACCCACAATGTGAACTTCAAATAATTAAAGTTTGAACAAGCAAAGTGTATTATGAAGATGACAGGTTAAATCCACAAGACATTTATTGTCATATTAACAATGCATTTCTAGACTGACAAAGGAAAAATACAAAGTATTTCATTGCTGTTTTTCTTAGTTTTGAATGAAAGGCACAGTTCAATGTATAAAGCAAACCTCACATAATTATTTCTGTTTTGTTTAGGCTATTACAGGATAAATGTTCAAAAATTATTCATAAAGTTTTCTTCCTGACATTAAAATTTAATTAATACTGTCTTCATTCTGATTAGTATGATTCATTTTCAAACCCTGGTTTAAAAGAGCACAGTGTTGTGGAGGGCACCAGATGGATATAACACCAAGTTCTTCAGAAAAAAAAAATTGCATGATGTTCTTATTAGGACTCTCTCCTTTTAAGTCAAATGTCATCATCTCTCTAGATTATTACCAGGCAGGAAGAAAGATCCTGCATATGTGACAGACAGCCTTTTAATTTTGTTTGTAGCCAATAGCTAAGTAGAAAATTGAAAATACACAGGTGTAGGAAACAGCTTTGTGATTTCTATGCAAATTTCTCCTGCATGAGTTTATTAATCAAATCATTATTTTTATCAGCTTATTCATGAATTTCCTCAGAGGTTTTCAAAGCCAATGAAAAAAAAATAAGAAATAACGACTTCACCTGAAATAAGATATATACAAATATAATCTTTCATTTTAGAAACATTTTTCTTCTAACCAAAAATATACATAAGAAACTGTCACTAGTTATAGCTCCCGATTTTACATGAAAAGTGAAAAAACAAATAAATAATTAAATCCAAAGTGTTCGACACATATTCTAAATTCTCAGTAAACTACTTTGTAATATATTCGTCAAAACATTACAATAATAAAACACTGCAACATTAAAAAAAATTCAAATTCTGGGTTGAATGTTTACAACAATTACAGCTAATCACTGAAAATTCACTGAGTAAATTATCCATTTCCATCTCCTTTACCTTCGGCTCTCAGTCCATTGCTTTTTACAGAGTAAATGCTCAGAAATTATGACTCATTCACTCATATGTACTTTCTACATACTCATTAAAACACTATTAATTTTTACATGCATTCTGGGAATAATGCTAGCCTCTGATGATACAGGAAGAATATGATGCACTCTTTTTCAAAGAGTTATATAAAGCTGGTGATACAATGTGTGATACAGTTGGGATATGAAGAAAGAAAATCAAGTACATGGGATGATGAAGTTCTAATGCTCTACAGGGTCTAACAGTAGCTTACTTAGTAAGTAAAGAACATGGTATTTTGCCAAGGGAAATATATAGAAAGGTAGGTAGGAATAAATAAAGGAAAGGTGAAATTCATTCAACTGGAGGAACAAGAGGAAGTCAATGATGCTATCTAGGTGGGAAGAGATATCTCTACCAGCCACAAAGTAGGGCAAGGTGAGGGGATTAGAAAGGGGCTGGATAAAGAATCCCAGAAAATATTTGTTAAATGCATGTATCAAGGACTTGGGAGATTATTAGGGAAATATTTCTAGACTTTTCTATTTGTCATCTACTATGTTTTCATGTTGGAAAATTTCTGGAAATCCTTTTAACTAGGCTGTCCTAATTTTTTTTTTTCTTTTAATTTGTGATGCAGAGGCAGGTGGGTCATTTTGGAGGCTGAATTTCTTGTTGCTTCTAAGGCCTAAAAGCCAATCTGATGTTCAAAATTTCACACAGGAAAGTGATCCTCATAGTGCATAGCCAGTGGTGGGGGACACATGAGATTGTTTGTTTCAGTGTCTACTCTCCACAGAAAAGAGCTTCATGGACACACTGTGACCCCTTTAAATGT